>NC_044566.1:90544482-90844482 GCF_007565055.1 Rhinopithecus roxellana | reverse complement strand
CTGATTATATTTTTCCTATTAAATATATTATAGATATGTTTCTACAAAATAAATTTTAACAAATTATTTAGCATATTATGTCATTTATTTTACCAGTTGTATGTTTTTAGACATTATGTTTGTTTAATTTTATTATTATTAAATATGCTGGGTAAACAACTTCAAAATTAAATATCATCACATAGTTGTGATGATTTAATAATAAATTCATGGAGGACTGATAAATAATGATTTGTGAATAATTAATTAAAAGCTAAGAAGAACATGGAAAGAGAAATTGGGATTTATGATAAAATCTCACCATGCCAGGTGCCTGTAATCGCAGTACTTTAGGATGCCAAGGTGGGGGGGGATCACTGGAGGTCAGGAGTTCGAGACCAGCCTGTCCAATATGGTGAAACCCTATCTCTACTAAAAATACAAAAAAATTAGCCAGGTATGGTGGCACCTGCCTGTATTCCCAGATACTCTAGAGGCTGAGTTGAGGGGATCTCTTGAACTCAGGAGGTGGAGATTGCAGTGAGCTGAGATCACACCACTGCACTTCAGTCTAGGTTGCAGAGCAGAGATTCCATCTCAAACAAACAAGCAAACAAAAAACCTGATGATGATAATAAGTTATTTCAAGCCAAATAAAGAAAAGGATATGCCTCTCAGAAGTGATAATCAGGAATGGAAAGGGCTGGAACCAAGAAGCACTAATTCCTTAATAGGCCTTTCCACCATTTGCCTTTTTAACTTTATGTTTTAATTTGATAAAAACTAAAATTAAATGAAAAGTGGAACAATGTGTAAGGGAACCATATATTCTAGAATTTTCCACTTTCTTATAGCACATATGAAGTATTTTACAAATTAAGATGAGATATGGTCTTGCCATGCCAGAGAGGAGTGGAACTAATGTCGCTATATTAGTGTTTTTTTGTTTGTTGAATTCTAGAATAAGATTGCAAATTATATTGAAGTTTTATAGCTTGGTTTTTGCTTTAAATTTACTGATGATAAGTTAAAAATCTTACTTCCTAAATGTGGTTATGAGAAATATAATTATTTCATTACATTCTAAACAATAAAATTTTACATAGGCAAATCAAAATCTTTTCAATTGTATTTTTATATATTTGTATTTCTCCCTCCTCCCTGTCTCACTCTCACACATACCATCCATGTAGCTACTGGTTTGTTTGCTTATATATTTTTTGTGGTACTTTACTATGAAACAGAATATTGTGCACTGAGATGCAACTAGATGACAAAATAGAACAATGCTGGTATTAATTCTACTGATTTAAAATCATTCAAAAATTTCTGAATTTTTTTAAAAAAAATCAACAAAATATTATGCATAGGTGTATTCGAAACTATGACAAAAGATATTAAAATATTAAAAATTGACTGTTGCTTTAAAACCACCTTGACTACAATGCTCAAGCATGTAAGATTTTATATTTCCTATTGCTCCTTGTCCCCAAGCCCCTATTTCAATATTTCGAAGAAACCAGTGGGTTTTCTGTGGTGCTATAATACCTGATTATTATTCAATATAGGTTCCTAAAGAAATATGTTTTAAGGCTAGATGTGGTGGCTCCTGTAATCCTAGCACTTTGAGAGGCCGAGATGGGTGGATCATGAGGTCAGGAGTTCGAGGCCTGATCAATATGGTGAAACCCCATCTCTACTAAAAATACAAAAATTAGCCAGGTGTGGTGGCAGGCACCTGTAATCCCAGCTACTTGGGAGGCTGAGGCAGGAGAATTGCTTGAACCCGGGAGGTGGAGGTTGCAGTGAGCCGAGAGCGTGCCATTGCACTCCCGTCTGGGTGACAGAGCAAAACTCTGTCTCGGGGAAAAAAAAAAAAAAAAAAAAAAAAAAAAAAAAATATATATATATATATATATGTTTTAAAATACATTTTTTTTTTTGAAAATTGCATGTTAAGCATCTTGTGTTTACATTATTAGACCAATCTCTATTTCAGGTAAGAAAACAACCACAGCTGCGCATGGTGACTCACACCTGTAATCCCAGCACTTTGGAAGGCCAAGGCAGGAGGATCACGAAGTTAGGAGTTCAAGACAAGCCTGGCCAACATGGTGAAACCCCATCTATACTAAAAATATAAAAATTAGCCAGGCATACTGGCACACGCTTGTAGTCCCAGCTACTCAGGAGGCTGAGGCAGGAGAATCACTTGAACCTGTGGGGCGGGGTTGCAGTGAACTGAGATCGGGCCACTGCACTCCAGCCTGGTGACAGATCCAGACTTAGTCTCAAAAAAAAAAAAAAAAGAAAAGAAAAAGAAAAAAAGAAAAAAAAGAAAGGAAGAAAAGAAAGGAAAAGGAAAGAAAACAAAAACAACCACAACCTTCAAAAGTGAAAAATACTTTAGGAAAACTCTTGATTATATTCCTGTCATTCAGTTGAATTTCTGTTTAAAAGATGCAACATTAGAAGTCTATGATTTATTCAAATATATAAAAAAATTAGTCAAGTTCTATTCTATACATATGGCTAGACATTACCCGGCATAATTACCCCAAAGAAATTTTTAAAAATAGCCTGTCAATAGTGAGTGATCAAAAAACATCACTTCCAGGAGAGGTATATTAATCACATTATAAAGTATTTTTCACTGTCATCAAGATATTCTCAGGGAAGTTTTTAAAATATATTTTTTGATACATCGTTATTCTTGAATAAAAACAAAATAAAATCTGTATGGGGTGAACTATCTACTATACTTGTTTTACTAGTAAGTATTCTGAATGAGAAAAAAGACCTTCATAATTATTTATAATTTATTGTGGTTTTTTGTTGTTGTTGTTTGTTTGTTTGTTTGTTTTTGAGACAGAGTCTCGCTCTGTCGCCCAGGCTGGAGTGCAGTGGCGCGATTCTCAGCTCACTGCAAGCTCCGCCTCCCGGGTTCACGCCATTCTCCTGCCTCAGCCTCCTGAGTAGCTGGGACTACAGGCGCCCGCCACCTCGCCCGGCTAGTTTTTTGTATTTTTTAGTGGAGACGGGGTTTCACCATGTTAGCCAGGATGGTCTCGATCTCCTGACCTCGTGATCCGCCCGTCTCGGCCTCCCAAAGTGCTGGGATTACAGGCTTGAGCCACCGCGCCCGGCCAATTTATTGTTAATTAATATAAAACAAAAGCTCACTTTGTTCCCTGTCCAGTGACTTCATTCCACGTTCATCCTATCTCACCATTGTCTAGTATTTAATCCTTCTGACCACACATGGTGCTGAAAATTATTGCCTTTGCTTATTTCCAGGGACTATTCTCACCTAATTTCATTTGTCTCTCTGAAAATGATTTATATAGATAATTTTAAAATTTTAAATTTTGCATATAACATTTCTCTATATAAAAATATTGCCTCAAAAGGTATTTCTTGAACAATTTCAATACCGTTCAATATTATCTATGTTAATAGAAAAAATTAAGAGCCTACCAGCAACACAAAATTAGAGGAAACAGATATAAATCAACTTGAATGAATTTTTCCACTGCATGACTTCTCAGAAACATCGCAAAGGAACATTTTTAAGTGAAATAATAATCTGAGAGAAGTTAAATACATTTCAAATCATGAGTGAGCATGTTAATTTTATAAAGTCGTCTTATAAACTTACAAACTCTAGTAAAAAATGTTAAAAGTAAACAAATTTTTAAAATCAAATAGAACATTTAAAAAATATTCTATTGCTTTAGTAATCAACATAATTAATAAACTGACCATATTAGATATCAACATTTGTCTATTAGATTAAAAAAAGAAACCATTCTAATAGAGGACAGGATTGCTTCCATACACTCATGCTTTCATGCAGGGCCGTAGAGTCTAACTAAATTTGTAGTTCTTTTTGGTTCAGTAATTTTCGAGTTATATTGTCTTAAACCATGAACTCTAATTGGGCAAATTACTCCTTTCTTAATTTATTATTATGAAGTTATCATGGTTATATAACAACATTTAATTCTGAGGCTATTTACCAATTTTTTATTATTCTTAATTATAATACAAATTAAACAAATCTAGTGTTCAAAAACAAGTCTGGTTAAGTAAAAAATGACATAATATGACATAATACATTGTATGGAATACAATATATTAACGGTAATCATTTCGTAGAAGAAATATTTAGAATCCATTGCAAGATTTAAAAGAAGCAATTTAAAGGAAAAGACACAGCACTGTCTAAATTTAACCGTATCTACACGTACATGAGTATGGAGAGAACAAAACACCCACATACATGCGATCATTAACAGTGATCTTCTTTGGGTGGAGAATTAATGGGTGATTTGCACTTTCTTTGTGCATATTTGTGTATCTCAAACTCTCTATAATGGACATTAATCATTTGGTAATTCAGTAAAATGTATCCATAAATATTATACATTGTCATTGCCATGGTTTTCTTCTCAAATACTTTAATAGGAAGTTTAAAAGATTTGATTACCTTATACTTACCTGGCACTCTACTAAGCACTGATGGTAAAATAATGAATGACACAATTTTCTGTATATACAATAAATATGTCTTGGTAGATGCTAAGTGAAAATTAATTGCAGGTGCTACTAGAACACAAATAAGTAGGCCTAAGTCTAGCCAAAGAGCTCAGAAAAAATATTTCTGGGCAAAACATATCTGTAATAAAATTAAAGTTTCAATCATAGTTCACAGTAATACAATACAGATAAATCATTCCAGGCTAAGTGAAGAACAAGGACAGACAAGGAGCCATGGATGGAGGTCATGTGTAGAAATATGGGACGTTCCTTATTAAAAATTGAAAACAGAGAGACAGTGACTAATGGAGAATTAGACTGGAGAAATTCCTAAAATCAGAGTAATAGCAACTCATTTAACCTACACTAGAAATTTGAATTATAGTTATCGGTTATGGAAAACAACATTGTAGAGGCAGGAATTCTCATTTTAATGCTTTCTCAGCACCTGTTCCCTCTATTTATCCAACCTTATTTTATGGAGAAGGCTAAAATTTTAATCTACAGTTTATACTTCTCCCCTGAACTGTAGAACCATATTTTTCAACTATCTATCTAGCTAAAATATTGACACAAGTATGCTTCAAACATGTAAATTTATAAATTTGCAAAAGAATTGCCAATAGTTTTTTACCTGCCATCCTCCCATGACTGATCTCCATCTCAGTTAATGACATCTCCATCCACCACGTTCTTCAACTTAGGAATCCTTAGATTTCATTGTGACTCAAGCTATTCACTTGCTCTGTCTCCTCTGATTTCTCATCACTATTATTTATACCTTCATTAATTCTTGCCTACGTACTACAAATGACATGTTAACTGGTCTCCATAACTCCAGTGTGTTCAATTCTATTTTATTTTCCAAATCAATACCCCATTACCTCTACAGTTCCAAGACTATTACTGTCTTCAAATTGACTTTCAATAGGACACATTACTAGTGTTATTGATATTTGTATTATGCTTTTGCTTCTTTTTTTCTATCTTCATGCTAGTGTACTACCTTTACATTTCCTGATTAGTTTTTACTTATCTCATTAGGTGTATCTGTGTCTTCTAGTAACATATAGAAAATGTAACATATATCAGTAACAATTTTTCTGGACCTTCTATTACAATCATGCTCAAATCATATCTACATTGATGTGCTGAAATTAGACTTTCTTTGATTTTCACATTTCTTGCCATAGGGTAATGTTTCATAAAACACTTATTTCTGTTTCATATTCATAACAGCAGACCAGGCATGGTGGTCCATGCCTGTAATCCCGGCACTTTGGGAGGCCAAGGCAGGTGGATCAGTTGAGGTTAGGTGCTCAAGACCAGCCTGGCCAACATGGCCAAACTCCGTCTCTACTGAAAATACAAATACAAAAATTAGCCAGGTCTGGTGGTGCGCCTGTAATTCCAGCTACTCGGGAGGCTGAAGCAGGAGAATCACTTGAACCTGGGAGGCAGAGATTGCAGTGAGTCAAGTTAGCTGGCACCACTGCACTCCAGCCTGAGTGATAGAGTAAGACTCCATCTAAAAAAAAAAAAAAAAAAAAAAAAAAATTCATGAGAGCAGAGAACATGTATTCCATGTTCACTTTTGTTTCTTAAATTCGTAGCACTGTGTCTGGTACATAGTAGATGCTAAATAACTACTTCTTGCATAGCAAAACTATATTAGTTTAGTTTTTTTTTTTTTTTAAATCACTCTTGATTAAAGAGCAAAATCTCCAAACCTAGTTGGTTTTATCAAAAGGCAGAACATGTGGGTTGATTTTGGTACCAGTTTCTGTGAAGGCAATTTCATATTCACTACTACAATATAAAAGAACTTAGGTCTAAAATTTCTCACCAATTATTCAGGTTTCACAAAATTTGCTTATTGCTAAGCTCCATCAATGTTTTATGTTTTTATAGGAAGCCTAGTTTTCTAATAATCTGATGAGTTAGAAGGTACAAAAAAATTTATCTGTATTCTATCTCTCCTAAAAATGTGGGCCTCCTCTTGTCCATTTGCTTAGTGATTCTTAGGCTCACAACATCGGAAGAGAAGCACTGCTGAGAGTAAAGATGGGAGCAGAATAACGGCAACGCTATTTGTCTCAAAATAGACATTGTAAATGAAAGTAATGAATAGGCAATGTTTTGTTTGCTCATAAAAACAGTTTATAGACTAAAGAAGAGAAAGATTACAGCTGGGGAAGGGATCAGTAATCATTCCAACTAGCTTCAGAAAAGTAAGTTTGATTTGTTTATTTGTGTAGCACACTTTAGCTATGAGTTTTTATGTCAGTTTTACCAACCTAGAATTTAGTGTAAATTAGTCTTAGTTTCTAACAGCACATTAATTCCATCATTTATTTATTCATTTTTCACTGATCACATATTTAGCAGCATACAGAAGCCAATATATGCAAGCCACTGAATAGAATATATTAGAGTAGTGAAACAAACAGACACGTTTCCTGCCTTCCAAGGAAATCGTGGTAACACAAACAATAAATTGATAAGCCAACGTTGAGAAAGACAAGTCCTCATCCAGGCCAAGAGGTCACAGATGAGTAAAGTCAATAATTTTAGAGGTATACAAAAGGATGGTGGATCTATTATTGATTGAAAAGCACCTGCTTTTTCACAGGTATGGCTGCTACTCTCTCTCTCTATATATATGTGTGTATATGCATGATAGAGTGGCATATATATATACACATACACATATATATATGAAAGAGTAGTATATGTACATATATATACACATATATCTATATATCTATCAATTTATTCTATGAGAAGTTACAGACCAGTGATGTGAGATTTTCTGTGTTTTAAGAAAAGCTGGAAGTAGAACTACTATGTGGAATTTTCTATTTTTCAAATATCACCAGTAAATTTGAGTTTTTATAACGAATGCTGTGCTAGCTAACATTGCTTGTGGCCTAAGAAACCTCATCCTATGGCCGTATTTGTCACAAAGGTCTGCATCACTGGAAAAAAACTGCAGAAGCATAGAACACCATTGTAGATCAAGATACACATCTTTCGATAGAGAAACAGAATGCAGTACCAAGCGTACCTAATTAAAACAGGATGGTTATTGAATGCCTCTTGAGAAGCTGACTGCTATTCTGAGATCAGAAATGCAAACAAACCAACAGTAAAACATCCAAACACATAAAGGAATAAGAAAGCAGTCTCAGAGAGTAAGCACTGGGAAAGAGTTTATGAACTGGTGAATGAAGGGGAGAGTTTTATGAGGAAAGGATCAAGCATAGAATGGGGACCAGATTTTGAATAAGATTGTGAGCCCTGTTTGAAGCTGTGTGTTATTCTGAGTAGAGTGAGAAGTCATTAGAAGGCTAATGTTTATTACATACATTTAAAGGGATGGTGGGAGAGGCTATATGAAAAATTTATACCCAAATATATTTAAAATGGAAACTCCCAAACACTTAAATTGAGCGCTTATTCTTGAGCAATAAATGAAATTGTGTAGAATTAGGGGTTATTACATCTCCCTTTGTGGTACACAAAATGTAGCTTCGGTCTCTTTTGCTGTCCTTCCAATATATATGATATTCACTGTCTCCAAGTGATGCATTGTCTTTTGTTTTCTTGTTCCTTCCACTTTGTCTAAGACAATCAGAAACTCTGAGAAGGTTGGGATTGAACCTTCTCAGGTTCAATCTTGCACTGGGATCAAAAGAAATAATGTGGGTAATTGGAGAATTTCATGTACTGTCAAAATATTGTCTTAGTACATGATGAAAAAATGCATGCTTAGTAAAAAAAATTAATGATTTTTAAGCTTGGTGAATAATAATGTTTTTTATGCTTGGTAAAAAATATTAATGTATCTTACAAAAAATGCTGTCTGCTTATAAGTGGGGGTGTTTATGTTTCTGAAGCTGTGATACAGTTAAACTGAAATTGCCTAAAACATGCTTAGACAAGTTCTTTTGCAAGTGTTAATAATATATATCACAGTAAAAGCCAAGATCAAAGGAAAATTTATAGACAAAAAAAGTCACTGATACTTTAAAAAATTACAGAAAGAGATGTGTGTAAGCCTATTATACTAAAGGTTACTTATATTCTGCCTTTGACTCTTAATCTATTCCATTTCCATTACTTCACCTATTTAGATGAAATGTTACAGATAATAAAGAAAATGACTTTTTGTGTTAAATGCCAATATCTTTATTAACATATTTCTGTTCTACTTCTCAATGTAGTCATTATACAGACATTTATTTAATTTGACTTTAGATACTTTGTATTTTCTATTAGCCTATATATATTACTATTTCTAATGTGAGATCATGCTTTCTAATTCAGTATTCATTTAAAGTTTTATGTGTATTTTATTTTAGTCAGTTTTGTTGTCCCCTTGATCATATGCAAAGCATTAAATATGTCACCACGAACACAAGATGACTTTATTTGTGAGATCTTTCAATGGTGCCCATTCAGAAGTATTTACACATCACAGTGAAAGAAATGTTTTGATTGAAGTGACAAATTACATTTTTCTGCAACACTTTGTAAGTGAAAGCACAGCTATAATGCCATTATATTACTATCAAGAGAGTTTAATATTTTAAAAATTCTCAAAAAGTTCTTGAAGATAAAATAACCTTTATGATACAATTTGAATATCACTAACCCTTTTGAAACATACTTGATGTCTCCCAATTACATATTTTTTAAACATGAGAGAAATATTAAAGGTACCTATATTTCCATATAATAAATATTTCAACTGGTATGATGGCACCTGTAAAGAAAATTCTTAGATGGGCCTAAGCCTAATACCAATCACCTTCCTATCCTCTGGCTTTCTATACTCTCTAAAATTAAGACAGCTCCAGAAATTGCAAAGATACTAACTTTCCATTTGACCTACTCTGGGCTGAAAGATAGTGTGTGTGTTGTGAATTATCTTTTGAAACCACATGGGAAGCGGCTCAGGAACTTCTCACAAAGTGGCTTATTCAACTTCAGCCAGAGCAGGGTTTCGGCCTCCATGTACTTAAAGAGAGGTTTCCCACAGCGCGCGCGCACACACACACACACACACACACACACACACACACACAAACACTGCTCTAAAATATATTTTGGCAATACAGGAAATTTAAGTGCCAAAAAGTCATATACGATAGGAAATTACAAATTCTATTTAATCTTGGCTTCTTTTTTTAAAGCTTAGTTTATATTTAGTATCTCTTAAAGTCAACTGCTTTCAGGGGGTTACAAGTTTTATATTACTATTATTAAAATGTAAAACATGATTTTTATATACATATTAAATAAAAACTTGTCAAAAATTTCATGAAACCCATTTTGTATGTGTGTGTGTATGTGAGGGAAACATTAAGGAGTTAAAAACAATTGGAATGAGAATATGACATTCCAAAGTTTGTTTTCTCTACTAGACAAAATTCATTTGCATTGCTACAGATGAAACATTTGCATTGCTAGTAGTTTTCTGTAAATTAATTTCTTATTCTACAGAATGGTAAAATGGCCTAATGAATCAAAATCAAAGGTACACACCTCCATAGTATTTAAAAATGCCCAAAATATCCACTGACCAATCCCCAGAAGCTACTTAATAGATGCAGTAATCTTCGCCACCCATTTACAATTCTTTGACATTAATTTTTCTTAACAGGAAGTATAAGTGAATCTCCCTGTCATGTAAAGTAAATACCTAAACATATATGAAATTAATATCTATTTTTCTATTTTGATATAATCTGTTGAAGACCATAAACATGTAATTTACAGGTTGATTGTATTTATGTTCATGTATCTTTTTTTTTCTAATATTATGAAGTTGAAAAATATTATCTTCTGATTTCTTTTAGGAGTTTTGCTTATTGTTTTAACAATTATGATTATGCCTTTTTAGTTTATTTAAAAATGAATTAGAAATAACAAACTTTTTTATAACCTTTGTTTTTCTATAATTTCATATTCCTACTCTTCCTGCTATATTGAACACTCCAAGAGAAAAGGAAGCAAAGAATAGGTAGAAAAGATTCAGAGAACTGAGAGAGACATATCAGAGAACAGATAAATTGTTAAACATTATTCTTCTTGAATATTCAATATACAAATTTGATGTTTTCTAACTTTAATGAAACCAAAGAAATACTATGTGCAAAAGATTAAATATAATGAAATAAGAATAACATTGTAAATGTTTTCAAAATGAGGAATTTCATGAATTAAGATATTAAAAAGTAGGGAAAACAAATTCAGAGGCTGAAACAACAAAACCTCGAGGTGGAGACTATAGTATTATTTATTCTAGGCCATCCTCTTCTGTATTTCTTTCATTCAGTGGACAAGTCATTCATCATGGTAATATTGCAGAACAGTGAAACCAAGACCTTTAACTCTTCAGGTGGGAAATGAAAATCAAAGGAAAAAACAAATAAAAATTTTAGACATAGTTTTCTAAGATATAACCTGAACTATGGAGTAAAATATTTGTTCAAGTGAAATAAATTATTTCATTTTGCTATATGAGATCCTAAGGCCCTAAAATGTATGTAACATTTACACAGCAATTGAGAATAGTTTACTTGCTATGGAATCTGGTGCTTGATTTAAGAATGTGAATTATTTGTATAGGACAACACAGAGAATTAGTGCACTTAGACTATAAGGAGATTTCTTAAACAGGATTATTCACACTCCCGTCATTCATAATTTATGTACGCGAGATTGTTTCCGTATATTAAAGTATGCAGATAAAAGAAATAATCTTTTTGATTGGTTGACATTACAAAACTTAGTTCCTAAAAAATTTGGTGAAGCCCATTATATTTAATTTAAGCATATCTCAATAGATTATCATGACACTTCAAAAAGAGCTTCATGCCATCTTCATAAAGAATAAGTTACAACTCAAATGATGAAACGTAACTGTATCTATCCTAGGAAAACTTTATGAGGTTAGAAATACAACATGGTCCTCAAAGTATAGTGCTATTAAAAGAAAAAAATCAAATAATTTTACTTTGTTATATAAATGAGAAAATCTGCTGTTGCCAAGTAATATTCAGTGTATGGACACTTAATAACTTCCAAAAAAGGAATATTTTCCTGAAAGTTATTTTTTAACTACTAAGTTTAAAAAAATGCATCTGATTTTTTATATAACCATTATTATACATAGCAGTGTAGTATTCAGGTTAAATAAAGCTTTTTTATATATATTATATATAACCAAAGTACATATATACATATATATACACACACACATATATACACACACATATATATGTACTTTGGTTATATATATATATCATATATCAAACTGTTTTTAGTCCTGTACTTTGGTTATATTATATATATAACCATATATACTATATATGGTTATATATGAATAATCATATATACATTATATATAGTATTAACCATATATATGATTATACAGATATATAACCAAAGTACTGGACTGAAAATGGTTTCAACTATAAGTAGCCAACATATTCAATATTTTGATTCATATGAAGCAAATATGGACCACCAGTTAAAAATTTAAAGTATCAGTCATCCAGCTGTCATTCTGGGTAAGGTAGCTTCAAGTTATCCTTAAAGGAAAAAGATTACTTTTTAAACAACCATGATTATTGTAAAATTTTTGTATCTTTCCTGTTACAGAGTCTACTCATTTCTCAAGTTAGTAAATAAGAATCTCCCCTGCATGAACTCTTTTAAAAATAGTTTAGTGATTTCTGGAGTAGACCCAAAGAAATAAATAGACATACATTTTTATGTTTCTATTACTAGGCACTGGAAAATCAAAATACCTTGAAATGAATTAGTTTAAACTTCATGAATATCATGAGAAATTGCCATTTACTTCCCAATTCCAGATAAACAAACAGACAAAAAGTTGACAGACAAACCTTTCTCTTTAATTAATTTTCAGGTATATTGTGAAAGAATATGAAAGATTTGAAATGTTGTTGCCCAGAATTCTTGCCTCAGTCATCCTACCTAGCTTTTGCCCTTTCAATATTTCCATGCAGTGAAAATCATCAGGAAATCTCCTAAATGATACTGGATGGAGTCAATATACAGCTTTGTTGCACAAGTTAAGACTCTGAATGTATTTCCACATAGAAATAAGATAAAAAACATAGTGAAATATTTTGAAAATAACCTTATAAATGTACTCTTTTATCAGTACAGAAAACATCAAAATTGAAACATTAGAAATATTTATTAGTCTAACTTCAAACCAATTAGATTACAAAGCATAAATACATGTATAACTGTATTTTGTGTAGACTGTGCAGATTTTTTAAGCTAGCATGGAAATGAAATCTCTACTTCAGAAACAGGAGAGTTCTCTGATTCCCTTCACAGGACGTGGGATACAGATGAGGCTCACCTGTTGGGTTGTCCCACTGCTCAAACCCCTTGAGAGAGGGGGAGCATGCAGATGGGCGGGTGCAGCGGCCAGAGCAAGTGCTTTGAACACTCAGTGCTCAGCCCTGCAGTAGTGTCTGGGGATGGATGCCTGCAAACCCAGAGTTACAAAGCTCTTTTAGCTTTGCCATCTGAAGTGTTAATCAATCAGCTCAATGACCTTTTGCCTTATCACAAGAGCAGACGGCCAGTGTGACAGCTTTCTGTATCCCGAGCTCTTGCCCAGTGTCCAGAAAGAAACAGATCACACGTGAGCTTGAAGGATGAGTGCTAGGTTTTATTAAGTGGTGGAGGCAGCTCTCAGCAAGGTGGATTGGGAACCAGAAGGCGGAAGGATGGGGCAGATAGTCTTCCCTTGAACTCCTGTCAATGTTCAGACACCTCCTTCCTCCTTCTCTGCTGAGCCATCCTGCTTCTCTCTGTACTCTGTTCCTCTGTAACTCTAAATGTTCAACCGCTTGTCGGTGTGACCACTAAGGTCTTGGGTTTATATGGGCACAGGACACAGGTTCTGGCAGGCAAGCCAGAGTGGTGTTGGAAAATTCAACATTCGGGCATGAAAACAAGAGTGCCTGTTCTCAGGTCTGCAGGCACAGGCCCAAGGAGGGAGGCCTTGACAGGGATCCTGCCTTTTTCTACCCAGTACTTCCCTGCCCCTTCTCATATCACTTACCCCTGCTGAAGATGCACATCTAACAGCCATTAGAATATGAATGATGACCGGTCTTAGCTACTTCCTGCTGACAGGGGGCATTGTTTTTGGAGAAAATGGCAGTCAGATTCCTCCCAGAGGTCTACCTAAGGGTTCTTGGCAAAGGGGAACCATCATCTGAGGTTTCAATTGCCTGCCTGTTTGGAGTTTGATGGCCTTTAGTGTGAGAGAAGAAAACAAGTTTTATAACGTTAAGTATGCATGGGTTAAATGTGTATATTATACATGGAAAGAATTTAGTGGCAAAGATTACAGAAATAAGAAGTAAAGTATATTAATTATTCCCAAAACACTTTTGTGTCCCATGGTATATAACAGAACAAAGGCAAGAACAGCAAGCATAGACAAGACTATAAAGAGGATATCCATCAAAGCTTATTAACATTTATCTTTTGTGATTTTTAGCTTGAGATCCCTGATCTCTTCACATTGGTACTTTGGGTGCTCTTCTGGGTTGACAGAGGTGACTCCATCAGCTTCCTAGGCCTTTACTTGGGTATAATGAATCCAAGACTCTATTCCAGTGACCTACTGTAAAAGACCAAGTTGGCCACTTTAAGGATGTTCTGTAAAGTATTGTCTGGGCCTGTTTCTGCAGCTTCCTTGTGATATCAGGGCCTGCATGAGTAATAAATTTATCCTTTAGGAGTAGTTGTTCCTCAACGGATTCAGGGGATAGAAAGGTGTACTTTACCAAGGTCTCTCTCAGCCTTTCCAGGAAGGCAGTGGGATTTTCATCAAATCCCTGGTCCATTGTGGATAATTTAGTACAAAGAGAGGCTTGATCTTGGTCCTATGTAAGCTCTCCATATGTACATCTGAAAGTGTCATCTCTTTCAATCTCCTATCATGTCACTGGGATCCCATTTAAAGTCATTCACTGATACTGTTTCTCATCCAGTTGGATAATATTTGCGCCCTTCCCTGACACTATATGTGATACAAAGCTCATCCCCAAATCTCTCTGCTGCTTGTAGAGCGGCCTGTTTCTCAGTGTCCATCAGGATCTGATTCAAAAGTAACATAATGTCTCTCCAGGAGAGTTCAAATATTTGGGTGAAATTCTGGAAAACCTCTATAAATCTGTCAGGGTCATCTGAAAACTTGCTGAGATCCCCCTTAATTTGCTTTAAGTCATGCGGAGTGAAGGGAACCTGGAACTCACTGGGCCCAAATTCACCAGGCATTTGTTGGAGGGGCAAGAGTGAGACTGGGGCTTGTCTATGGCAAGGATTTCTAGGAGGGGGCAAGTGAGAGTCTGAAGCTGGATAGAGAGGTGGGGGTGGATCCCGAGAAGCAGAGCTGGACCGAGCTGGGTCCTCTCCTGGGGTGCCTCTGGGACTCATATCTTTAGTTCCCTGGGCTTGCCTCTTGCAGCTTTCCCTGAGATAATAAGCAGGATTGCTGGATCAATCTTACCCTGTTGGCAAAGGTCTGGATTGCCTCGAAAGGTATAGAAAGCCTGTACATATGGAGCCGCAGTCCATCTGTCCTCATATCTACAGAAAATTTCCAACTGCCAGATGTTATCAAAATGAATGGTTCCTTCCTGAGGCCAACCAAGTCCTTCATAATTTAGCCAAACCTTTGTGCAGACAGCTATAAGGCATTTTTCCTTCAGATTCTGAGGGTAAAAGCAGTCCCCATGGTTCAGGATATGCTTCAGAGGAGTATAAGCTGGGGATGGTGAAGACAGTTAGTTGCTTATTCTGAAAGACAGGAAATTTCCCTTCCCTTCCCTCTTTCAGTGAAAACTTGGAGTGTCATGGAGGGAGAAAGCAAGCCTTCTCCCTTTCCCTTCCATCTTTTTATCCCTGAGTCCTGGCAACCTTGGCAGCATCAATCATGAGTGCCGATGTCGCATCTACCCACGAAGCAGAGAAGGCTTAGAGAATGGGAGTTATCCGCACTCACCTACGCCTCCATCCTCCCCTGCCTTTGAGTTCCCTGGGTCTGATTCATACCAGGGAGCATGACCTCCTTCAATGGGGTTGGGACTTTAGTCAGCAGGAATTGGTCCTGCACATTTACACTGTGCCTGTTGCCTGGTTTTGGATCTCTCAGATCTGGTTTTCCTCTTTAGGGCCTCAGCCTAAAGCTTGGAATTGAGTTTGGGAATTAAAAGTATTTCAAGGGGTTGTTTGTATCTGTTTAGACTGTCTCAAATGGGACCTGCCAAATTTGCAGTTATCAGCCAGCAGGGGTCGCTCCTCCATGAACTTCCCTATCAAGCCTGAGTGCCCGGGAGCGAAACCCTCTCACTTAGAAAAGGAAAAACAGAGAGAAAAGAGTGTAATGGTGAAAGGGAAGGTTCTGGGGGAAGGACCCCTTGCTCACTGTAAATGGGTCCCTTACATCCTTGTATTCTTCCCTCCACCCCCCGACCCCGCCCCGTTCGGGCTGGGCTGAACTCCTTGGCCAGAGGAGGTAGAGTTTCACTGTCGTGGTGGGCAGGAAGTGCCACCCATCTGACCCATCTGTGGGTCCTGGCAGTAGCGAGGGTTTTTTCCTGCCCCTCATGGCTGTTGAGTGCTGCCTTTGCATGCTGTGAACATGCTCAGGTGCCCAAGCTGAGAGGGGAAGGGCGGCAGGGGGGCGTGTGCTGCGAGCTAGCGCCTGCATCTGTTGGGGTGGAGGTGGGGATGGCACCTCTGAGAAAAAACAGAAACCACATTGTTCTGATTTACACCTTTGATAGCTGAGCCAAAGCCATCATTCTGTTTAATATTATAGCCACGGCCTGTAGCAAAACTCTTAACAATGTAAAGGTAGAGATAGGAGCCATTTCAAACCCTGAGAGAAGAAAAGACATGAAGTGAGGTCTGGGAGTCTCGACCAGTGCCCCTTAGGGAGGTCGGGGATGGGGTTCAGTCTTGGGGCCTTCCAGCAAGAGATGCCTTTGGTTTCCCCAGGTTTTCACTCTGGTCCCATGGGACGGTTAGACCCCTGTGAAGGGAAACAGAGTCTTTTACCCACAGGAAAGAGAGAGAGGTGGCAGGGTCTTGGAAAAGAGGCAGATTCTACAGTTTCACATCTATACTCACTTTCTGAGGAACACCCCTAACAAGGCCCCAGCTGAAACAGCAGAGTTCCCTGATTCCCCTTGCAGGATATGCGACAGGGGTGTGGCTTGCTTGTTTGGGTCACCCCACTTCTCAAACCCCTTGAGGGAGGAGGAGCATGCAGATGGACAGATGCAGAGGGTGGGGCAAGTGCTGTGGGCCCTCAGCCCCGTCCGTGGTAGTGTCTAGGGGTGGGTGCCTGCAACCCCAGTGCTACCAAGCTCTTTCAGCTTTGCCGTCTGCAGATGGCTTGAGTGTTAGCCAACTCAATGGACCTTCTGCCTTATTTCAAGGGCAGAGGGCCAGTGTGACAGCTTTCTGTGTCCCGAGCTTTTGCCCAGTGTGCCGGAAGAATATCACACGCGGACTCGAAGGCTGAGTGCAAGGTTTTATTGAGTGGTGGAGATGGCTCTCAGTGAGAAGGACAGGGAGCCAGAAGTTGGAGGGGCGCGGGAGGTAATCTTCCCCTGAACTCCTCTGGATGTTCACATGCCTCTTTCCTCCTTCTCTGGTGTACCACTCGGTTGCTCTCCGCGGCTCTCTGCCACTCTGTTCCTCTGCTCCTCTCGATGTTCAGCCACTTGTGGGTGTGTGACCTCTTGTGTTTTTATGGGCACAGGTTAGGGGTGTGGAGGGCCAGAGTGGTCTTGGAAAATGCAACATTTGGTTGTGGAAAAAGGGGTGCCTGTTCTCACTTATGTATGCAGGCATAGGTTTGAGAGTGGAGCACTCACTGCCAGAGACCCTGCGCTTCTCTACCCAGCACTTCCCTGCCCCCCTCCCATGTCACTTTTAATAGAATTCTACAGAGAATATGTTGAAAAAGCTAATCAATTAACATGTAACTTCACTTTTGACCCTAAACCTCTTCATAAAATGCAGTGTCCCATTTTGGATGTTCCTATTTTAAAAATAAGTTCTGACAGCTAAGTTTTCATTATAGTAACATTTTCATTATTGAAGAAAAGCAGCAACACCAAAAAACAAAACAAAACAAACCAAAAACAATCATGTTGACAGCATAATGACATCTGGTAATAAATACATAACCAGACCACACTTCTTTGCTCCTTATTTTACTTTATTTAGAAGACAACTCCGCCTCTTTGACTCTTTGTCTTTCCGGTCAATATAACATTATCCAAACGGGGAAACTGGTAGCTATTCTTAAAAGAAGGCACTGTTTTAACTAACAATGAAAGACTGTCATTTCTCACTTCAAGTTCACTCAGGATTAAGGAAAAGAGATCTGTAATATGGAATCATTGCTGATGGAAGATAGCATCCTTTTGCCTTCTTAACTTTGGGATATTTGATTTATGTATTTCTGATTAAACAGATGCATCATTAATTATGTCCATGGACAATCCATGGATATTTTCAACAATGAAAATACAAGGTTAATTTTTAAAATGATTTTATTGTTTTTGTGGCAATTTCTGAATCCACTTTCCAAGTTAATTTTTAGAAAAGATGACTCTGGTATTTATTGTGAAATTCATTTCAGGTTTATTGATAATAAAAAATTGCCTCACAGTTTTATGACCCCATTTTTGCATAAATAGACATTTATTTCCTGGATACTCTGTGAGAAGATTTGAGAGTGTATCTGGAGATTTGAGAGTGTATCATTTAGGATAGGCTGAGTTATGCTGCAGTGACAAACAAACCTTAAATCGCAGTGGTTTTTTAGAATATAACTTTATTTCTCAGTATGTGTCCTGTGGAAGATGTCAGGTGGGCTCAGTTCATTGCCATCATTTGGTACCCAGACCAATACAATCCTCACCTTCATCTTGAAACATGTTTCTATGATCATAGCAGACAGAAGGGAAGGTTGCTAATTGCACACTGGCTGTTAATGTTTCCACAAAGAAATTTTACGTCATTTCTGCTTCCATTTTATATAAGCTCAAGGGAGCATATAAGTACATTCTCATCACATTTCCACGTCAGACATCAAGAAATATAAGTTTTATAGCAGATCAATGTCTGCTAACAAGAGTGATCAGGTATGTCACATCTTGGAAGAAAGAGAATGGTGAGGAGCAATAGTGAGAACCCTGTTCTCTTAACTCAATAAAGCTAATTTTTGAGTTTTCCAAAATTTATGAGTCCCTTTAAAAAATAGAATATATGTATAAGCTATATTATGAAATTCCATATCTGAATCTTTTCCACTTGAAATTTTCCTTCTTTATCTCCTATGCCACATTTTCCCAGTGGGAGTGATTCTTGACTTTTGACAAAGAGAACAGATGAATTAATTTATGTTGATTGTAAAACAACTGTACAGGTGCAAAAATCTCTGTTAAGAGTCAGTATTTGCAGTAATTGCAAATTTGGTCCCTTGGGTTAGACTTTCTAAATTCTCTGGCATGCCACTTACTTGCAGTCTGACTTTTGACAAGGTATTAAAACTTTTGTTGGCTTGGTATTCTTTCTGCAAAATAAGCAATAAGACTCACTACAAATTAATACAGATAAACTTCTTGGAACAATTCATAACACACCCTCAATTAATGACAGCCTTGTTGGTCTATTAAACTTTATGATTTAGAAACAACTCAGACTCTTGCTTTTATCTGATATATACTTTTATTGGACTAAACATTAAAATTTCTGTATTCTAAGTTTTGATGTATTTATTTCACTATTTATCACACATTTATTTCGGTATTTATCATTTATCATATACATTTCCCCCAAATAACTCATATGATACAAAAGATGCAGATTTTACAATTACTTTGTAAGCTTCAGTGTAAATAATTTCATATACTGAAAAGGTGGACCACTTTTGCAAACTGTTGAATATGATATGTCATCACTGAATTGAGTGAATAAAAATCAGAAAAATATACACAAAATAGCATGCTTTATTCCATAAATTAAGACTCTTACCAGGTATACTTTTCATAAAAAAAACTTATTTTATTTCCTGAATAACTGCAAAGAATCAAAATTTTGCATGTATCCTTTAGTTAAAACATTACTACAAATATTTAATAAATTATGGATACATTAAAGGAGACAATAAACTGGCATTTTGTGACTTTTGACAACTATAATATTTTAGAAAACTCAAGATTATTCAATTAACAGTTCAACTTAATATATATATTAATTTTTAAGAAGATTTTTAGTATTTCCCAATAATTAAAATGATATTGAGTATTAAAAAATAAATGAAAGTACTCATCCATCTTTTGAGGATAAATAACACTTCAGCAAATAATTGGGATGTAAATTGTCTGCAGAAATAGAAACCATTGATGCTATTTATATATAATGAATATGCATTTCATTGCATCATATCCAGCACAAAAGAAGGCTTTTGTACTTTCACTTATGATCATTTGTTTTGTGAGCTACACATCGCTAATCTAAGTTTTCAGAGTTAAAAATATTAAACTCTAATAGTTACTCAATTTGAAAATCAAAATAAAAGGCTATTTATTAAAATATGTTTTTAAATGCATTAAATTAGAACATTACTAAGAATGGGCCATAATTAGGTTTTTTAATCGCAAATAATTATGTTCATGAATGAGACAAAAAACAGTTGAATGACTAAATTTTAAGTGAAAGAGATGCTGTTGCTTGAAAAGTAATTTTAACACTCACGAAACTGGGTAATTTTCAAAGTAAATAATGATACATTATATATTTTATAAAAATTCACACTGGAACTCTTTCACAAATTTATTATCATATATTAGTATCTAGCAATATGTTTAATGAAAATCATGTCTATTGACATTGATTTTCAATTATGTGCTCTAATTTGATACCTTCATCACTTAAATTTATCATTATATGTATATAGAATGATTATAATTGTTAAAAAGGATGGTGAATTTCATTACCTAAAATAAAATAATATCAATAAAGCTTCTACAGATGTGCTTTTATATTTATTCTTCTTTTTGAGTCAGAGTCTCATTCTGTAGCCCAAGCTAGAGTGCAGTAGAGGATCTTGGCTCACTGCAACCTTTGCCTCCTGGGTTCAAGTAATTCTCCTGCCTCAGCCAGTGAGTAACTGGGACCACTGAGTAGTAGCTGTGCACCAGGACACTCTGCTAATTTTTGTAGTATTAGTAGAGACAGGGTTTCACCTTGCTGGCCAGGCTGGTCTCTAACTTGTGGTCTCAAGTGATTGACCCATGTAGGCCTCGCAAAGTGCTGGGATTACAGGTGTGAACCACTGCACCTGGACAGATGTGCCATTTTTATATTGTTTGTAATTGTTATTTTTGTTCCAGGCTATTATAATTTGATATTTAGGTATTTAAAAGTAAAGGAAGCCGAAAACAAAAAAGCAATAAGCAAATCAACCATACTACAATTTCTGAAAATTTTTATTTCATTTTTGTTAGGAATATTTCAAATCTTCTTTTCTGAATATTTTGAAATATACAATAAGTTATTGTTTTCTGTAGTCACCTTACTGTGCTAAATACCCTGATTTGATCAATACATATTGTGTGCATGTGTTGAAATATCACATGTACCCCATACATGTATACTATTATGTATCAGTAAAAATACAATCTTTTTATTATACACAGAAAGAACAATTATCTGTCACAAATAATGCAAATGTATGGATCTTAACAGCTACTTGTTGCATTTTAATGAAAATCTGGTTTAGAGAATGAAACTCAGTTTTATACTCCACTGAATAATTCAAAATTATAATAGTTTATTAAATATATGTGTGTACAAGCATTGTATATGTGTGTATATGTGTATATATGTGTACAATATTGGTAGTAATATGAAAACAGATTTTCTTTTTTTTTATTTTTGTGGAAAATGATAGAATGTTTCTTTAGTTCAGTCTTAAATGTTCACTTTTCAAATACTGCCTTTTATAGATATGTTTTTCTATTCTATTTTTGGTGATTTGATAAATTTTTTCCTGCAGATTTGAAAACCAAACTCTGTGATTTATAGTCTCTGAGAGATAGCTAAGATTTAAAATAATGTTTCCAAATTTAAATGTGAACTTGCATTTATTTAAAAAAACATGAAACTGAAAAGTGCAATTTCTTTCTTTCTATTTCCACAAAGAACTGTGGCAGAACAAAGTACTTACACTTCTAATAGTAGTTATAAAAATAATAATGTGGTCAGGCACGGTGGCTCACACTTGTAATCCCAGCACTTTGGCAGGCCAAAGGGGGCGGATCACGAGGAAAGGAATTCCAGACCAGCCTGAGCAACCTGGTGAAACCCTGTCTCTACTACAAATACAAAAATTAGCCAAGCGTGGTAGTGGAGGCTTGTAATCCCAGCTACTCAGGAGGCTGAGGCAGGAGAATCGCTTAAACCCATGAGGCAGAGGTTGCAGCGAGTCGAGATCATGCCATTGCACTCCAACCTGGGCGACAAAGCGAGACTCCTTTTTAAATAAATAAATAAATAAATAAATAAATAAATAAATAAAGTATGAATATGCCAATTTGAAGTTGGCATTCCGTGTGTTATTTTTTTCTCCATGCTTTTTAAAAGGAAAGATACAGTTCACAACTTACAATTTTGGACATGGGGATTTTTGCGGAAGTGCTCTGAAACCGTGATTTTTCATTGCTAAATCCAATACACTTAATAAGATGGAAACATTCTAAGAAACGTGTCAGGTGATTTTGTTGTGTAAACAGCATGGAATGTACTTCCACAAACCTAGACGGTGTTCCTTACTACACACCTTGGCTATATGTTGTAACCTATTGCTCATTGACTGTAAACCTGTACAACATGCTACTGTATTGAATACTGTCAGTAATTGTAATACAGTGACAAGTATTTGTGTATCTAAGCATATATAAAAGTAAAAAAGGCACAGTAAAAATGCAGCATTATAATCTTATGGGACCACTCTCCTACATGTGCCCATACGTGTTATGACTGACACACATAAACGTGATCATTTATTGGTGCAAAACTAGCTGAGTTTGTTTATCTAAATGAATCACTGTCTTGGTCTTTGACCACGCAAAGGCATTTATGCCGACTTCCATGCACGCAAAAGAGAAAAATTACTTTGTAATGTAAAGTAAAATTTAAGTTGGAGTGTAATTCTTCATCCTTTATCAGCACTGTCCAATAAAAATTTCTGTGATGATGAAAATGTATGTCTCTGTTGAATACATGAAATATATCAAGTTCAGTTGAAGAACTGATTTTTAAATCTTATTTGCTTTTAATTAATTTAGATTTTATAGCTAAACAGACACATGTGACTAATGCTTACCATATTAGATATTACAACTTTGGAGTTGTTACTCTGACTTTCGTTAATTTTTATCTAAAATTTAAAATAATGTTGTTTAGTATATGATCTTCTTATTAAATTAGCATGGTCAACAATTTGCTTTATAGTAACATAATTTTTACACAATTTAATTGACCTTACAGCAATGGTATAAGCAAGTGAGAATTTCTCCTTTTTAATTTTTATTTATTATTATTATTATTTTAAATTTTTTTCTGGCCCTGTTCCTTTAATCATGAGAATTTCTGACTGAGATATTTCAGTTTATCATTTTCTTTGTGTCTCCAGACTTCTGTGACAATGAGCCATAGCAACAGTTAGCTACTCTGTTTCAGGCATTAAATTAGACACTTCTTGTTCAGGCCATTGACGATGACCTGGTCCAAGCTCAGAGAAAAATAACCTTGTTATCTTCTATATAGAGAATTCTCTGGTTCCAATTGAATATCCGAAATAACTTGGGAATTGTGGGGAAGATGAAGTCTCAAAATTCAGTCGTTAGAGTATGAAAAATTCATCCTACAGTCTGTGGGAAGACAGGTGCAAACATTTGTTGCTCACAAGTAAACAGTTTGATATAGAGATAACATTGCAAATATGAGTATTGATACTCTATCTCAATTACTGCAGAAGGAAATATGTTATATGGCAGTGTGTGACAACCTAACGATGGCTCAAAAAGTTCTTTAGTATAGTTTTGAGTTAAAATATTGGTGCAGGTATAGTGGAAACATAAGGTGCAATTAAAGATTTGCAGTTTTGCACGTTCTGAGAAATAAAGAAATTAGACAGATATAGCATACAAAGGGGCAATGGCTGTATTAGAAATGAAGGTAAGACTTAAAACTATATTGAAGTGAATGGGGAAAACTGGAGCATAAATAAAATACTGAGAAATTACCGTTAACTCAGTTGCACTTCCTACCAAGGTAGAAAAACTACTCCCAGAGCAGCATGTCAAGAAAAGATTGAACTTCAAACTTGACCTTTTCATCTTCAAGTGGCTGCAAGACAATTAAGAAGGGGCATAAAATTAAACGCAATTATTACTTAGTGTGGATAATTTAATTTTTTCTTGTTAAATGTTTTTGTTTTAAGTGTAAAATGGACTTACCTAAAAATAGAAGAAAATTAGAAGAAGAAAGTAGAATCATGTGTTTAAGGTGGTCATGTTTGTGGAAATGAAACTCAGGCAAAAATACTTCAATTTTAGAAAGTAAAAAGTTATATTTTTTGGTATAATCAGGGCAAGGTTATTTTTAAATAAAGGTTAACATTTCAATTAATTGAAAAATTTAAAAAATGGATAAATAGCTAATTAAATATATATTTACCTTAAAAGCATGGATTTGAATTTGAAAACAGGCAGTTATAGTGAAAAACTGAGTATAAAAATAAAGAGTAAGTGGCAATTATTTAAATGAAAGTAAACCAAGAGCTCAGACAGATTCCAGGCATGGAGGATTAATGGTTGGAAATATCATGGAATAAGTAGAAAGACTTGTAATATACTGAAAAAGTAATTTTGATACCTTATCACTGGTTGACCCAACTATAATTCTCTTTATTAGCAGATATGTAAAATAATTGAATGGTAGTTATTTTTTGAAGTCAAGTACTCAAAACTCCTTGTATATGTGAACATTAGACAAAGAGTGAGTGGGAAATTCAAAATATAAACTTTGTTTCAAATTCAAGATTCTAAACATTTCCAAGGTTTTGATAATTTAAAGCTGTGTGGAGATGAGCTGGAGAGAAATGAGCAGGGTGTTGAAACTGTGTAGCAATTAGATTTTCAAAGAAAATAGGGTTTGAGCTTGAGAGAAATGAGCAGCGTGTTGAAACTGCCTAGCAATTAGATCTTCAAAGAAAATCGGGTTTGCATAAGACTCCACACATTGTCTCAGGGATTCTAAAACTGGTGTTCATAATACACTTTAGGAAATGTACAAATAATGTGGAAGGCTGATGCAAAAATGTTGCATGTATATTTTCCTTGGGCAAAACTCCAAAAAGTCTCAGAGGAGTTTTTGATTTAAAAATGAAGAACCACAATTTTACGCCACAGCTTGGGTCAACCCCTCGATTTGCCAGAGTGGTAAAAATGAGTAGGATAGCCTTCAAATTTAAATAACATTGTTATAATAATTACTTTGGTAATAATTTTAGATTGTTCATGCAATTTTCCAGTGGATTATAAAAAAGATTATTTTCCAGAATATATGATGGTCTTAAATTAACCAGGTGGGAGACATGGGATCAGTGAACTAGAAAAATAATTGAAAAAACATGCCTGTACATTTTTTGCATATTTTCATGTGACTTGTCATTTTTTGTAGGTCTCTTTTTTCTTTATTTTTGAAAATAATGTCTTATTGATGTTTTGCTTCTTTATTGAACATTGATTGCTGTCAGAACAAAAGAAAAAACTGATTAATTAAATCAATATTTTATATAACTTTCCTGTACTGTATAAATAAGTAATGGAGTTTGTATTTCTGACTACATACTGGGCATTTCTCAGATACAAAATGGTGATAAGGTCGGGATTGGCGGGATTTAATTTTCCTGCTGTGACCCTTCTGGCTGGAACAGGATCAGGTTAAAAAAGGATGCAGTGTTGAAGCCAGGCAAATCCAGCAGATGGCAATGAAAGTGACCTTCACTGGGGAACGACACACACTGGGGCCTATCATAGGTTTGTGGGGCAGGAGGAGAGAGAGAATCCAAAAAAATAATGAATGGATACTAAGATTAATTATTGGGTATTGAAAAAATCTGTACAACAAACCCCTATGACACAAGTTTACCTATGTAACAAACACATGTACCTCTAAACTTACAATAAAAGTTAAAAAAAAAAAAGTGACCTCTAGTTGCTCTAATTGCTTGTTAGCATAAAAACACTCTCACCAGGGCCATGACCATTTCTAAATGCCATGGCAGCACACCATAGTAATGGCCCAGAAATTACCTTTTATGGTTCCAGAAACTCCCTACCTTTTTTCCAAAAGGTTCTGAATAACTGACCACTTAATTAGCATATAATTAAAAGTGGGTATAAATCCAGCTAGCTAGCAGCCCACAGCACCAACTCTGAGCATACCTCTTACGCGTTAGCCCTGCTCTGCATGAAGCAGTTCTGGTTCAATAAAAGTTGCTTTCTCTCACCACTAACTCACCCTTGAATTATTTCCAGGGAGGAGCCAAGAATATTCCCAGGCTAATCTCCAATCTGGAGGTTACCTGCTCTGCATCAGTGAGATAATACTTACATTTAAAGCAACTTATTGTATTTTATAATAATAATATTTAATCTTGTCTGCTTTATTGTAATTAATAACATCATCATTCTCCTAGTATTATAAGTCCTGTATCTAGTCTTATTGATGTCTTTTCTTTTCCTTACTTGTTTTTTTCTTGGCCAAAATGTCCTCAGAACTCTCTCTCCTATTCATGTTTGTTTCATAAATAACTGTGTTTCTACATACCATCTTTGCCTTCCCATTCTCCCTGTTTCAATCAATCCTATGTCCCAGTACAAACTTATTTTGTAAACAAGAAAAGCATTAAGTGGTATAGCTCTTTGATACCAGTTGATAACTTTGATTGCTACTGAAAATTAATCCCAATTGTTTGAATTTAAAATATTATATAATTTGGCTCTAACCTAGTCTTTTTAATTTAGCAATTCCTCTATACACCAGAATTCTAGTCATTATTGTATCATGTTCTAAAATATCAACTCCTCTACTTACTTATTTTTTACTTTGTCTTTGGAAGTCTGTGCTAAATATGTTGAATATGATTAACCGCTATGTTATTATAACATACAGTTACAAAATTAATTATTTTCTAGTTCTAGAGAGATTGCATGGCCTGGTTTAAGAGAATTGAATGATGTTGCCTTCAGCAAACATGAAAGAACAAATTCCTTTCCCCAGTACCACCAAAGGTGTTGCAATTTGATAATAACAAATCCAGTCAAACCAAAGTAAAACAAAAATTCTGCTTTGGCTAAAGAAAATTTATTAGCAGGGATGGAATTGGCTTGCAGAAGCAGTATAAAGATCTTTCTTTCAAGAATACTTGATAGATCTTTGCTTTTGAAAACCAGCTTTCATGGCATGCCTTTACTTGTTTTCAAATTGCTGTGATGTTTATATGGTGCTTGTCAACGGTATGTTTTGCCCTTAAGAATGAGAAAATGTACAGATTTTGGAAAGCAGTATGTAACTGCTGCAGTGTCTCTTATTAGTTTCAGGAATGTCAATGCACAATGTAAGACAATATACCATGCATTTAAATAAGGAGGCATGCTGATGAACTGTTATAAAAATTGTATTTTAATGATAGCTTGAAAACTGATTCTTATAAATGTCTGAATGTTAATTGTTTGTGTGTTTACTTTCTTCCCACAGATATATGTATAATATACTAATATACATTAACAGCTTTTGAATGACATATTTCTCCATTTCATGAACACTTTGGATTGGTGAATAGTCTGTGTTTTCTTTCCACTATGTATTACATACACTAAAATACATAAGCATACATTTTCATAGCAATTATTGCAATTTTAAATAGTTTATTTATATTGAAGGCTGACATACTGACTTCATTATTTCCTAAGAAACTTTTTGTTTTGTTTTGTTTTGTTTTCTGTGCCTTGTTAAGCTGAGTGAACTATATGTTTTCTATTAAAGTTTTAACTCATACTGATGACTATCTTCTAATATCCTGAACAGCAAAAGTTGCAAGTACTGAATTCTCATTCCATCTCCATCACTTATTGGTATTTCACTTTGAACCAATGACTGAGAACCTGTGCCAAATATTATACCAAATATTTTCCTGTTTCTATATTAAACAATACTAGAACACTTCTGCTCCCATGTTAAACAATACACAAGGCATAAAAATGCTTAGTTGCTTGCTCCAATAAATGCTTTCTCCTGAAAAATATCAATGAACCTTCTAAAGCAGCTTACTTAATAAAAAATCTAAAAGCATTAAGCTCAAACTTGCATAGAAAAATATTAAGAACTATCCCAGTTTCAGTCATCTGAATTTACAAAGAATCAATATAGTACAAAAGTATATACACAGGGTCAATATAGTAGGAAAGTAACTTAAATATAAGTAAATTAAAAGATAATGGAAATAGCACATTTAACCTACTTATAAATATCAATAATTTTAATCAAGTTTGCTAAGACACTTTAAAGAGTCCTGTTTAAGAGTCCTTGTTTTGTGAGATGAGGAAAAAGAGTAGATGTCAGTGTTTGCATTTTTCCGAAAATTTTATATCTGCAATTTCTTTTTACCATGAAAAGAGGATAATCAAGTATATCTTATTGGAGAATTTTATTATATGTTCAGAAATTAGATATAATTATTTTCTGGATAATGAGACTGCACATAAATAATATTTTTATTTCAAATATTTTTTCTCTTTAAGATAAATATTCAACCAATATTAATTAAGTATCACTTTCCGTGAACTAGTTTTAGGCTCACAGATAAGTAGCAAGTAGCAAATAAGCAGCAGAAAGCTCAAATTTAGGCAAAGCAGTAGAAGAACTGGGCTTTGCCCTCACACACAGTAACAAGGCAGTCAAAGGTCTTTCTAAAACCACCAAGCTCTTGGCGGTGATGGAACTGCTTTTCTGATCAATTGACTTCTTCAAGTATTGTACTGAGCTCTAACTCTACTTCATTACTTAACTCTTTAATCTGGTTTGGGAGTGTGGCATTTTCTTGGGTATTTCAGTGCAATTCCGAAAGAAATTTCTTGCAAAAACTCAATATTTTACACATCACTTACAAATTCCTTTCTAAATGAAAAGTAAACGTTTTGACCCTTAAATGAATGAACACTTTCCAAGACCAAAAGCCAAGCCTGTGTATTACCCCTGGGCTTAAGATTGAACTAGATTTCTTCTTCACTCCACGTTTAATCTAGAGTCATTCTTGTGAGAATAAGCTAAATTACAAACTTGTTATCCTCTCCATAGTAATTTTTGTTATTTTCCTGGGTAAATTACTGCCAAATCATTATGACTCATTGAACAGCCCCAAGGTACGCATGGTACAGTATTTCACCAATTATTTCTGGATTTATCCCTGTAACAAAGATCAAAAACTGGAAAATAATACAAATTATTCTGCCTGAGCTGACAGGCGCTCATTTAGGAATTCAGAATTTGATTCTGTTACACAAAGAGAAAAGCACAGTCTGTATAATTTTTTTTAAAGTTGAAAACCTAATGCAATGGAATAAAACTGACTAATATTCATTATTATCAAACTTCTGGAAGGGTGGTTCTACACTAAAAATAAAAATAATTCAAATGTGTAATTCAGAGTAATATAAATCACAGTAGCGTGATTTTTATTTTATTTAGAAACTTACACTGAAGATTTCATCTAAATTCTAAAATAATTTTGACATATTGTTTTTATAATTAAATAATCTTGGGCATTCCATGATAGAAGTTCTCCCAAAAGCTAAGATCTTCTAATACATAATCTTTGCTACTATACATCATGTGTTATCTTTCTCATTTTGATATTATAAAAGTGTTATCCTGTGTTAGCTTTCCCATTTGGTACTATAATAGCTACTATAATATAAAAATTATAAAAGTGTACATATTTTCAAGAAATTTCAAGATATTTTTCTATCTTTTGTCCAAATAGAAATGAAAATATTTAATGTTTATGCATTCCATCCTATCTAATTTTCAGGTTTTAGAGGAAAATTTGGGAGAAAAAAACAAGAGATTTTGAAGGATCTTGAAGGCATAAACTATGCTATCAATCAATTTCACATGATCCTAGTATTGTCACTCGGAAGCTTTTATAGATCCACATTTTCATAAAATAAGAGTCAAGCTAGTCTGAATATAGCCTATTTTGTCTCCGTAAACACACATTTTTAGCAATTGGTGATATTCTTTAAAACATCATTAAGTGGCACGAAAACAAAATTTAAATTTCTGAAGTTGATTTTACCTTGCAGAAATCTCCTGGGCTCAGAATCTTATCCAGTAAGAAGTATCAGATAAGAAGTATAAACCTAGGCAGGGCTTGGGGGCTCACACCTGTAATCCCAGAACTTTGGGGAGGCCAAGGCAGATGGATCACCTGAGGTTGAGAGTTTGAGACCTGCCTGACCAACATGGAGAAACCTTGTCTCTACTAAAAATACAAAAAAATTAGCCAGGTGTGGTGGCATGAGCCTGTAATCCCAGCTACTCCAGGAGGTTGAAGCAGGAGAATCACTTGAACCTGGGAGGAGGAGGTTGCAGTGAGCCAAGATCCCACCATTGCACTCCAGCCTGGGCAACAATAGCAAAACTCCATCTTAAAAAAAAAAAAAAAAAAAAAAAAAAAAAAAAGGTCTGTACCTAGAAAGACAAAATATGTTGCCACATTTAACATATCATTTTAAAAAATATTTTGAGGCATCTACAGATAGAGGTATTTTTGTTTTGTTGTTTAAGCTTTTCAGAAGAGACATAGAAATTGCTAAGATTACTGTGTAGAAATATGAAAATAAAAATAGATGAATGTTAAATTGGAAACCAAAATATAATTCATTGCATACGTAAAAATCTGTTTTAACATTGTATATTCTGCTTCACAGATGTCCTTTTGAAATTTTAATGCTAATGGAGTTCACATTTCTGCCCACTGCAGCCCACATTTTAGTAACTGAGAGGGATGAAGGAACCTATAGAGCACCAAGAATGGAAGATTATTTGGGGTAACAATGAGAGAGTGCAAGGCTTTAGAGGCAGTGAGCATCTAGAAATTAAAAGATAGATGGGGATTGTTTAAGATTTCTATGTGTCTCTGTTATACGATCTCCTTTAATGTTCAGGAAATAATTAGGCTTCAGTATTTGATATATCTGCTGGGAACAGTGGTTCACATCTCTAATCCCAGCACTTTGGGAGGCTGAGGCAGGTGGATCACTTGAGGTCAGGAGTATGAGACCAACCTGGCCAACAGTGTGAAACCCCGTCTCTATTAAAAATACAAAAATTAGCTGGGTGTGGTTGCACACACCTGTAGTCCCAGCTACTTCTGGGACTGAGGCCGGAGAATCTCTTGAACCTTGGTGGCAGAGGTTACAGAGAGCCGAGGTAGCGCCACTGCACTCCCACATGGGTGATGGAGTGAGACTCCATCTCAAAAAAAATGGATATCTCTTTTTTACTTGGGATTCTGTAAAAGCAACTCTGATTGAGTTACAGATTGAACTCATGGACATCATTTCACCCTTTTTTGAAAAAGGTTCACCATAAAAAGTGTCCACATTATTGTCTTGTTAATGCAGTAGTCTGTCCAGAAATAACAGGCCATTCTAGAGCTAAAAGTTTGTCAAGGTGTATTTGAATGTTGAGGTAAATGGGTAAAGTTTTAAGTGTGTTATTTGTCTATATCCTGAGGTTTTTCTGTATTAATTTGAGTAACAGCTACTATAATAAATATTCCTACAATTTTAGAATCTTCAAACAGTTAATGTTTGTTATTTCTGTAATAGTCCAATATAGATATTCCTAGCCAGTTTGTAATCCTATTATATGAATCAAAGCAGGAGATCTTCATTTTGTTTGCTTCATCATCCTTTACAATCTTGGATTCTTCTGCTTCTACCCAGTTAACAGGGCAGGAGGCAGTAGCGAAGGACATCTGCTTTTTTAAAAAAAAAGTCCAACCTAGAAAGGTACACATCATTTCCATTCATGTTTTAATAATAACTCATCGTGTAATCCTACTTGGATATAAGGAATACTAGGATGTATATAGTTCTAGTTTTAGGCATTTTTCATCAACAAATGCCCACCATGGCAAGAGGTCAGCAATTTGTTGAAGGCAGTTATCTATATCTGAAACAATGCCATTTGCTACTTTTTATGAGACTTTTAAATGTAAATTTATTATAATGACCTAAGTTCAGTTGTTTTAATACACCTTCATGAAACTAGTATCAGAGTTTTGAAGAAAACATTTGATTTAATTCTTAGCTGTGGACCTAAATAATTTTGAACCTGTTGCACCAAATCACAGTGTCTGCTGGAGGTCCCATTGCACAAGCTCTCAAAGCTCCTGGCAATTTGGCCAGAAGCCCTTCTTCAACCCCATTTTCTGAACTTGTCTACAAAGAAACTGTATTTCATTTATTTAATTTTGCCTGTTCTTCAAGCCATAATTTAATAAAGTGGAAACAATTTTATTAGAGAGACTTCTAATAACATATTTTATTCAAGTTTAAAATGCTCCACGTTTCAAATGTTCCCCAAGACCACCCTCAGGTTGAATGATTCACCAGATGGACTTGCAGCTGAGGCTTATACAGAGAAGGAATTTATGACAGGATTAGCAAGGGAAAAAGACACGGGACAGGCAGTGTCTGTGGAAATCCATTCACAGGTTTCATTGTGCTTTCTTCTTCCCTCAGTGGGGCAAATTGAACATGATCCTTTTTTCGGCAATCAAAAATGCAATAAAATGTGTGCAATGGTTCTTCCTAGGGAATCCAGTAGAGACTCAGCACCTGAGATTTTCTTAAGCTGGTCGCACAAGCACTCTCTATCAGGATGTTCAAAATTACAAATTCTAAGAAGGAAAACAGTTATTTACCATGAATCTCATCATTGGTACAAACAGTCTACACACAGTGATTTACCAGATGAAAGGCTAAGTTCCCAGAAGTCAGCCAAAGGCTGATCTCACAAGCAGACTCCTCTGAACATAACATTTTCAGATCTGCTTCTGCCCAACATCCAAAACATTAATATATTTTATCTTATTAAATGTTCGTGATGACCCTCTAAAATTAAGATAATCTGCATAAACTTTAGGGAATTTGAAGTAAAAGAAACCTATATGTTCTGAGTTCCAAATACATATCAGACTCTTTACTAGGTACTTTAAATATATGAACTCAAAAAGTTAAGAAATGTGTTTATGGCCACATGCCTAATAAAGGATTAGAAGCTGAAACTGAAAACTTACATTGAACAATTCTGGACTACACTTTTGTGCCTTTTTTAAAAAGTACTTAGAAATGACTCTATTCTGTGCTGACAATGTAATAGACATTGGTAACATGTGGTTATTGAGCACTTGAAGTATGTCTAGTCCCAATTGAGATGTTCTATAAACGTGTAATACTTGCTTGATTTAGAAGATTTAACATGGAAATAAATAATGTAATAGGCCCCACTAAGAATTCTTAATTTTATATATAATTTGAAATAATATTTTGGCTATTGTGATGGTCAATATTTAGTGCCAACTTGATTGGACTGAAGGATGCAAAGTATTGTTCCTGGGTGTGTCTGTGAGGTTGTTGCCAAGGAGATTAACATTTGAGTCAGTGGACTGGGAGAGGCAGACCCACCCTCAGTCTAGGTGGGCACCATCTAATCAACTGCCATCATGGCTAGGATAAAAGCCGGCAGAGGAACGTGGAAGCACTAGACTGGCTTAGTCTTCCGGCCTCCATCTTTCTCCCATACTGGATGCATCCTGCCTCAAACATCGATTTCCAGGTTCTTCAACTTTGGGACTCTTGGACCTTCAACCACAGACTGAAGGCTGCACTGTTGGCTTTCCTAATTTTGGGGTTTTGCAACTCAGACTGGTTTCCTTGCTCCTCAGTTTGCAGATGGTCTACTGTGGGACTTCACCTTGTGATCCTGTGAGTCAACACTCCTTAATAAACCCCACTTTATACATACATTTTTCCTGTTACTTCTGTCCCTCTAGAGAACCGTGACTAATACAGCTATACTGGTTCAAATAAAGCTATGTTATTAAAATTAATTTTTATCTGTTTCTTTTTACTTTTTTTCAATATGACTATTATAAAGTTTAAAATTATATCAGTGGCTCACATTACATTTCTTTTGGACAGCACTGGTCTATACAGGACCTTGAGGACCAAAATCCTACATGTGATCTTTAAGGCTCAACCATAAGCAGTCTACACATAGTGTAGACATTGCCTGTCAGGCCTCGTGGGAAAAAGTTATCCTCTGCACCCTAAATTTGGTGCACAGCCAGTGCATTTCAGTCCTTTGGAGGATGCTGCAGCCAAGGGCTCAGGCTCCCATGGCTGGTCACGCTCCTACATATATCATGCAAATATCAGCATTAAAAGTCTAGGCACCTCATTTGGAGGTTTCTAATTGGAGGTAAAGGAGAGGGCTTTACTAAGGTACTTGTAAGGCCCCTCTACAAGGATCTCCATATTTAGGGACGTTGACTAAGATGGCATGGTACTTTTCCCCTCCTAGCCCTTGCTTTTTTTTCCCCCTTAGTCTTCGAGGTCCGTAAATCATCCAGAGCATTTTGTCCAGGGCTCCTCAGCATTGAGATGACTTACTTCATCATCTGTAAGTCACCTGTCTCTCACCTAATGCTGAGTCTGTTGGGGGAGAAAGGAGCAGGGGGAAGCTGGCACTCCATTTGTGTGTGCCTGTGTATCATATATATATACCACTGCAGTTAGTGAAAAAAGGCTTGATTGCTACTTTCATGTTGGCACATCATCCTAATTGACCATCCAGACCCCTAGCAGCACTAAGAGACCTCAATAACATTGGTCCCCTTCTATCTTAGTCTGTTTGGGTCGCTAGAGCAAACTGTTATAGACTGGGTGGCTTATAAGCATCAGAAGTTTATTTTTCACAGTTCTGGAAGCTGGGAATTCCAAGATCAAGGTGGCAGTAGATCAAGAATCTGCTGAGGGCCTGCTTTGTGGTTCACACATGGTTGTCTTCTTGCTATGTCTTTACCTGGTGAAGGTTGTGTGATAGCTCTTTGGGGTCTCCTTTATAAAGACACTAATCCCACTCATGAAGGCTCTGTTCTCATGACCTAATCAGCTCCCCAAGCCCCCACTTTTTAGTACTATCGTCTTAGGGGTTGGATTTCAACATATGCATTTTGGGAAGACACAAACATTCAGACCATAGTACCTTCCTTGTGGCAACTATAATTTGTTTTCTTTTATATATAAAGCATTGGAACTGGGAGGGTTGCGTTGAAACTCTCTTCCTCTGGGCTTCTATATCACAATTCTGCACATCAGTATTTAGGTCAATTCATACTATTAAAGCGTTTTGATTTCCTACTCTGTCACCAATATTAAAGCCACTTAAAGATAGCAGCTACATTTGATTTGATTTTTCCATCACGACACAAAGAATATTCATTTTAAATAGAAAAGTTCTCAAATAATTGTCAATTAAATGAAGAAATAAACTTGTCTAAAGTAATACAGATGGTAAGTGGTAGATAGATATTTCACATGCTGGTTTTCTGATATCATGTTCAGGGCTTTTGCTGCTAAGATGGCCATCTAAATTTTGGATTTATGGTGTGTGAAGCATCAGGAAAAAACAGATAAGAATGTATAATTCTAAGTGATAAAATTTTTAAATATCCGTATTATTTTTCTACTTTTCTGTAACAAATTACTATAAATCTAGTGGAATAAAAATGTGCAAATTTGTGATCATACAGTCCTGTAGGTCAGAAATTCAACAGAGGTCTCACTGGGCTAAAATCAAGGTGTTGGCATGGCTGTGTTTCCTTCTAAAGACCCCATGTGAGAACCTGCTTGCTTATTTTTTCCCCTAGCTTTCAGAGATCACCTATATTCTTAGGATGATGGCACCCTTCTTCCATTTTGCAATAATGTTTCACTTCTCTGACTGTTGTTTTTCATCACATGTCCTTCCCTCTGATACAACTGAGAAGGTTACCCACTTCTAAGGACCAATCTGATAATGTTAGTCTACTTTCTTAACCTACGTTAACCTCCCCTCCTTATCTTTAATCACCTAAATGTCTTTTGCCATTTACAGTAACATACTAACAGTTCAAGATTAGGATGTGCGTATCTTTGGGGGGCATTATGCTGCCTACCACAATACCTAAATCAGTAGTTCTCAAAATAAATTTGTTAATGTCCAAATTAATATTTCTCAAGATGTAGTACCCAGACCACCTTGGTTTACACCACCTTGGAACTTAACGAAACAGGAAATCTGAAAGTGGGTTCTCCAAAACTACTAGTTTACAAGTTGTCCACGTGTTTCTCATGAATATTAAAGTTTGAGAACTTTCTGAAACTATTCTTACACATAGCAAGCTTCTAGGAAGCAGCTCCATCTGGATTTATGACAATCCAATTACTGCTTCAATAGGAAGCACTACAGCTAGGCAGCAATTCTAGGAATCAGAGAAGGTCAATGCACAAGTGCTTATCAAGGCTGAATGCCTAAACAACCCTGTTATCATTAAATTTTCTGAGACAGTTGAAAGCAATTAAAAAAGTCACCATCTTCAATAGCAGCTTAGAGAGTTCTTGTGGGTAGGCCTTCAAAGAAAAGAGAGATATAAATAACATATTTCATAAATTGCATTTTGAATCTAGTTCAAAATGATTTTCTAAAGTCACTGGGCTCAGGAATTATCACAGTTTGAAGAAGTCATTTTTCCTTTTAATTCAGCTTCATTTTCCACCCTATAATTAAGTACTTAAATATTTATTAACATCCACACTAATACTAACCATAAGTAAATGGTGTATAGTGGATAGAAAGAAGTATATGACACAGTAACTGCCATTGAACAATTGAAAATATCGAGTGGAAAACGTGACTAATACACAATAAATCCATTAACTAATAATATTGTACAATATAAAATTATGTATGCCTTAGACAAAATGTTCACTTAGCAATATAATTAAAGTGGTTGTTATAACCTGAGCAGGTCTCAGAAGTATTTCCAGAATTCAGTAATACTTGTATTTTTTGTTAGATATATGCTTAATTTATAAAGGTAAATAGTTCAAGATAATCTAGCTGATGTGTTAGATTTAGAACTCAATCAACTGACACCTTTAGTTTTTCATCTACTGTCATGAGTTTTTAGATAAGTTTTGCAGACCTACTTTTCCATAGAAAATCAACCCCTCACAGATAGGAGTTGGCCTGGCATTATCAGCTTAGCCTTGGAGTTATTAGCGTCTGGTTTGCTTCTAATGGCTGGGCCATCATAGTCTCCTGTTGAACATAAACCATTTCATAAAACACTAATATCAAACAAGGCAACTCTCTGACTGCACTGGATCAAGACAAAAACAGAAGTGCTTTATAATCATGTTTGAATACAGAGAGAAGAGCAATATCTAATACAAACCACAACATCGACCAACCATCTTCCTATGCTCTATGACTCTAAGTGGCATAATTTATAGAGTCTAAATTATTTTCATCCAGAAAAAGGGAAATAGTTTTACTTTGAATAAATTGAAAATTTTCTTAACTACATATTCCTTAACATACGATATCTTTGTGAGGCAAAAGTCTAAAATATCCTACTGAATTGTCACTGGTTATTTGGAGCCAAAACAGAGTTAGTCATAAAATGACAGTGTCTTCAAAGACTGTATTTCAGAGTCATTATTTTGCAAATAAGGCCTCTATGAAACAGCTCTTTAATCAATAGGTGGCATGGTCAGGTCACAGTCTAAAGACCATTTCTCAACTCAGTTGAAGCATGGCAATGTGAACCCATTGCTACACTCAACACAAGTTTTAATATGCAGCACACTTTGTTACACTGTCAAAGTAGATTTATGTTAAAATATGCACACTCATTTCTTTAACAATTACTTATTAAAATACTGCAAATACAAAATATTTAAATAATGCTTTACCATGTAGATGTATATATGCATATATGTAAATATGTGCATACACACATATTTAACATCAGTTTACAAATCTATCTATTCTGCCTTTGAATACTGCAGAGAAATTGCCCAACTTAGTTGTGAAGATAACTTAATCAGGTAATGTACAATAAGCACAGATGGCTTTTGAGACCATTTCGAATTTGGATCATTTATTTTGCTCAGTGATTTAAATGATTTTCCTTAGCTAATTGAATATAATTGAGGTAACACATTTTTACATCTTTATTAAAGTATTTTGATGCATTTTCTTGATACAAGATTGTTTTTCTTATAAGATTTAAATAAATACAACTACCTATCAATCTATCCGCATGCATGCATATATATACATATATAACCATGTTCACATATTTGTATAAATTTATACAGCTGTACATAACATTCAACTTATAGTTCCTGTTGTGTAATGTTTCCATGAGCATAAATCATTTCCTTATTTATTCAATCTTAAAATGTTTTTCAGTGTTGTATATAAATTTCACAGATAATTGAACACAATAGCTCTCTCTTATTAGTAGTACTTGTCTATTGCTTTGTCTATATATAATTCCTCTCTATTGAACAGTGGATCTCACCTTTGAGAGAACATTTCTCTCAATTTTATGCCAATAATATATTCCAGGAACTGGCTACCAATTTTATTATCTTGTTCACTTCATCCTGTTTATCCTCTGCTGTCTAGTGATAAAAGGGCGAATATGTGAGTCTAATATATTCTTTTTTTTTTCTTTTTTCTTTTTGAGACGGAGTCTCACTCTGCTCACTCCGGCTGGAGGTGCAGTGGCACAATCTTGGTTCACTACAACCTCCACCTTCTGTATTCAAGCAAGTCTACCGACTCAGCCTCTCCAACAGCTGGAACTATAGGTGCATGCTACCACGCCTGGCTAATTTTTTGTATTTTCAGTAGAGGTGGGGTTTCACCATGTTTTGATCTCCTGAACTCGTGATCCACCCGCCTTGGCCTCCCAAAGTTCTGGGATTACAGGCGTGAGCCACCTCACCCGACCAAGTCTAATATATTCTGATTGTCATGGTGATGAACAAAGTTGAGAAAAGTAATCTGGGAAAATTAACCCGACATACTGAGAGGAATGAAAACAAACAATGCAGACAAAATTCTGGATTACAGAGTAACATATAGCTCCCAATACACCAAAGGTGAGGTTGTACTGCTGCCATTTCTACAGTTCAGTTACAGAGGCAACTGTCTCCTTTATTGTTAAGCCATATTGAGCCAGTTTTCTTTCACAAGTAATTTTTGGGAAGAATTGATTTAAATTTCAAAGTCATCTATTAATTTTGAGGGGATTTAAATTGAAGCATATTAAGGAGACTATACCATGTGGAGAGTACTCTTCTAGGCATAACAGCACATAATTTTAATGCAAATTCCTCAGCATATCTGTATGATTGTGTGTGTTTGCATGTACAGGTGTACACACATTTATTTTTCATGGTTCGTAACAGGCAGGTACACATAAAATAGGCAGGAAGCCATAATAAATTTAGGGCTAAAAGACAGATTTTACAAACAGGCTGTAGGGATTCAAAGAGGTGGCACAAATTAATGAAAACACAATGAGCCTGCACATCATACTGCACAGCAGGGACAAGGCAGTGACCAGAACATTCTGACTCTCAGAAGTCTTTGATGTTGGCTAGCTAATAATATGTCCTAATAAGTGATTTAGATAGTGGAATGCTTATTGTTTGATTTGTATAACCTGAAAATCTCTAGGTCTGATGAACAGAAGTCTGACTTGAATCATCACGATAGTTAAAACAGCTCCACGGTTACAGACTTGATCTAGTTCACAGCTCAAGAGTACCTTGGATTAAGGATACACTCAGGCCCCTTGAGGAGGGCTCCTGCTATACAGCCAAAAGCTTTTCTCTGTATATCTCCCAAGCCTTCTACAAAGGGTTATACTGACCATTTATTTACCAGGGTGACTAAGCAGTTGAGAAAGGGAAATGATCAGCATTTCGGGGTATTACTGGATTCATTACTTTGAACCAATAACTCCTGGAGACCCCAAACACAGCCGAGGTCCATAGTCATACTAGGGGCTTTTGCAGGTTATGATATAAATGAAATTTTGGCTTGAGTCATTCTCACAGTGGACCCAATGGACTGTGAATTTTCTTTCTGAGTAGATCCTCGGTCGGTACAGAATGCTGATAGAAGTAGACTTATTCAGTAACAGGCAGAATGGCCACATGGACTCCCTGACCTGTAAAGTGGGAAACTTGGTGTTGGAGTAAGTCAAATAGAACCACCAAAACTATCTCTCAAGTATAATAATGTTATAATAAAATAGATACCTCATAGTACATTACTGGAGGAATTACAGGGGTTAGTGCCACCATTGGAAACTTGAAAGATGCAGGGGTAATGAACACTACTACATAGCCTTTCAACTTATAATTTGGTCTGTGCAGAAAACAGATGGATTTTAGATATTAGCAGTGCACTATTATAAACTTAATTGGGTCTTTTATTCTAATTGCTATAGCTTTTTCAGCTGTGATTTCATTGCCAGAACAAATGAAACATCCACTGGGACCTGGTATATGGCTATTAATCTGGAGAACATATATTTTTTTTTTTTCTCAATACTTGCTACTTAAAGATTATCAGTTGGGAGGCTAAGGCGGGTGGATCATCTGAGGTCACGAGTTCAAGACCAGCCTGACCAATATGGTGAAAATCATCTCTACCAAAAATACAAAAATTATCTGGGCATGGTGGCAGTGTGCTTGTAGTCCCAGCTACTCAGGAGGCTGAGACAGGAGAATTGCTTGAACCTGGGAGGCGGAGGTTGCGGTGAGCAGAGATAGTGCCAGCCTTGGCAACAGAACAAGACTCCATCTCAAAAATACATAAATAAATAAATAAAAATAAAGATTATCAGAACTCATTTTCTTTAAGCAGCCAGGGCCAACAATACCACTTCTCTGAGCCCTCAGGACTATTTTAACTTTCCAACCTTGTTTCTCTATTCTAAAGGACAGCATGCTGCTCCATTGGTTTGATGATAGCATGTTGTCTTGATATGGTGAGCAGAAAGTAGCACATATTCTAAAATCCTTTATAAGACTCATGTACTCCAGAGAATGGGAAATAAATCCCACAGAAGTTTAGGGGATTGTTACCTAGGTGAAATCTTTCAGGGTCCCTTGTCCAGGACATGAAGATATATCTTTCAGTGTGGCAAGATAGGTTTTTGCATCTGGCACCTCCTACCACTAGGAAACAAGACACAATGCTTACGGACACTTTTGCATATTGGTAGCTTCATACACCCCATTTTAGTGACCCATTTATCAAGTTACTTTCAAAGTTGCTAGTTTTGAACAGGACACCAAACAATAAAAATCTCTGCAAAAGACACTACGTTCCACAAAAGCTTCCTGCCACTTAACCACATGGCCCAGAATATTCCATTTTTCATGAATTTTCTTTGGCAGAACAAGGATGCTGCTTAGAGCCTTGGGTTTGTTCTTAGAAATGTATAGTAAAGTGGTGCCTAAACTAGCTTCTGGCTTTCTATAAGGGCCTAGGAAAGACAGCACACTTGACCACACAGCATGTGATTACCATGCAACCTGAGCTTCCTATAATGAGTCAGGTGTTCTATGACCTTCCAAACTTTAAAGGTGGATGTGCACAGCAATACTCCCTCATCAAATGGAAGTGATACAAACAAGGTTGGGCTTGGGGAAGTCCTAAAGTTATAAGTAGGTTACATAACCTAGCTGGCCGATCTCAGTGCAGTTCAGTTGACTATTGAGGCCTAAATCTCCATGGCTCTTTCACATTTCTACATGGTCTCTAAACAAAGACAATAACTGGTTTTGTTCCACTCAATCTTTTAAAGAATGTTTGTGTAGCAAACAGCTTTGGAAGACATGGTGTCTCCCTATGGAGAAAATTAAAGGCCTAAGTGCAATCCAAAAGAGTAGAGATAATGTCTTTCTCCAGAGCAAAGAGCAGGCAGACTTACTGGCTATTATAAAGGATTTAGGTTTTCCAAACTTAGGATTTCTCAACTATAATACAACCTGTAACATGTACAGGCATAATGTAGCCCCCTTTGAATTACTCTGAGATAATTGGCTCAAGTAACAAGATACAGAAACTGATACTCTGGCTTCTGTTATCTGTGTGAGTAATAACTCTTCATCCTGGTCTAGTTATTTCATGTATCTCTCTAGCATCCATTAAATAGTGGAATAATAACTTGGTAGTTTGCAAGGAGAGTAACACTTTAGATCCTTTTTTTTTTTTTTTTTTTTTTTGAGGCAGTTTTGCTTTTGTAGACCAGGTAGGAGGGCAATGGTGTGATCTTGGTTCATCACAACCTCCGCCTCCCGGGTTCAAGTGATTCTCCTGCCTCAGCCTCCTGAGTGGCTGAGATTACAGGTGTCCATATATATATATATATATATATATATATATATTCCTGAATGACAGGAATTTATCAAGTTACTTTCAAAGTTGCTAGTTTTGAACAGGACATAAATAGGAATATAATCAAGAGTTTATACTGATTGTTAACATCAGGATACTGATAACATCAGGAATGTTATCAATAGGATAAACAGGAATATAATCAAGAGTTTCAAGAGTTTTCCTGAAGTATTTTTCACTTTTGAAGGTTGTGGTTGTTTTTGTTTTGTGTTTTTAGTAGAGACGGGGTTTCTCCATGTTGGTCAGGCTGATCTTGAACTTCCAACCTCAGGTAATCCACCTGCTGCGGCCTCCCAAAGTGCTGGTATTACAGGTGCGAGCCACCGCGCTCGGCCATATTTTAGATTCTTTATAGTTATTGAAAGTTTCGGCAATGAGGACAAAGTTCTGATAGGTACATGGTTTTCTGGAAGAGAAAGAATGTGGTCCTTGTGAGATGTTGTGGGGAATGTTAAAATTCTCATTCAGAACTGTTAGCAAATGCTCTCATCCAAATGGTGAGTGGGAGGGGGTGCTAAAGATCCTTCACTCCCCTACCTATTAATGAATGTTTAGAGAATAAACAGTGAGAGTTACAATTAAAACAAGCTGCCCCAGTGGTGCTTTGACTCTCCCTGAGACAGGAAGAGGGAGGTGTGTTATGATGACAATAGGGCAGCAAGTCCTTGAAGGCCTGGACTAAAGCCAACATGCCTGTAGTTAGCAAGTCAGGAAGTTCCCAAGGTTAACAACAAGGATGTAGAACTCTAGGTGGATGCAAAACATTACAGGTGTGTCTGGTTGAGCAGTGCAGATAGCTGTTCAAATCTAAAATGAAATGCAATACCTGGCTTATTAACAGAGAGCAGTTCTCTCCTTCCATACTCCCATCCTTTCCTCCCACTCCACCTTGATATCTGCTACTTTAAGGAGAAAGATCATTAGGGGTAAGGCTTAGGTTGACAGTTATTGAAATGTTTTCAGTTACACTACCTATAATGATACCATGCCATGCAGAAGCATGTTTTACTATTGTTTTTATTTAGAAGTTATTTGTTGATAACGGTGTATACATGGATGTCAAGTTAGGTTTGTTATGTGTCAATATAGCTCAGCCAGAATTATTTTTTCCAAAATTCTCTTTCTCATGTGCTGCTTGCCTGGGATTGTCATAAGAGAAATCTGTGCAATATTTGGAAGGTGAAAAATGAAACAGCCAGCCATGTTTATACTGGGAAGTCAGTACAGGGCTAGACATTCTTGGAGCTCATGCAGGTTGTTATCTATCAACTGGCTCACGTTGTTGGTCTGTGGTAGCAGGTCCTCCAGCTTCTTCTGGGTCACTGTCTCCTGCTCCTTTGACTACTGGGACAGTTGAAAACACACCATCTTCTCCTACAGGTTACTCATATATAGAAATTGGAAGCTTAGATATGGCAAGAGACTAACTTGGTTTCAACTTATTTTTGTTGGTTCTAGCTTGTCTTCATGGACTCCAGTTTTTCCTGAGCCTTCTCTGCCTTTTGATCATCTTCCTTCCTAACTGCCTGCACTGCTAATGCAGGTGCTTCCCAGTGCTGTACCAGACTCTGACTCAACAGAATTAATAAACTCCCTAACCACCACAGTTATGTAAGATCAAAGTCACATAAAAATTCTTTTATTTGACATCACTTCTGGTGGTTCTGATTCTCCAATAACATCACAGTCTGATACAAATGGAGCCCCAGATGCAGTCCATGACTAAGATCTACCGTGGACCCCTGGACCAGCCTGCTAGCCCATGCTCCAATGTTAATGACATTGAAGGAACCCCTCCTGAGGAAGTCTCAACTGCACGACCCCTACTACACCCCAATTCAGCAGGAAGCAGTTAGAGTGGTTGTCGGCCAACCTTCCCAACAGCACTTGGGTTTTCCTGTTGAGAGGGAGCACTAAGAGATAGGACTAGCTGGATTTCCTAGGCCAACTAAAAATCCCCAAGCCTAGCTGGGAAGGTGACCGCTCTCACCTTTAAACATGGGGCTTGCAAATTAGCTCACACCCTGCCAGTCAGAGAGCTCACTAAAATGCTAATTAGACAAAAATAGGAGGTAAAGAAATAACCAATCATCTATTGCCTGACAGCACAGCAGGAGGGACAAGGATCAGGATAGAAACCCAGGCATTCAAGCCAGCAATGGCTACCCTCTTTGGGTCCCCTCCCTTTGTGTGGGAGCTCTGTTTCCACTCTATTTCACTCTATTAAATCTTACAACTGCAAACAAAATAATAAAATAAAATAAAATAAAATAAAATAAAATATGTGATACTCAGGAGATACATTTTATTACTTGATAAATACATTAAGAAGCCTCTTAGTAAGCTAGAAATGGAAAAGGACTTTCTTAATTTGCTGAAGAATGTTTCTATATTACCTCCACTATACATCGTATTTAACAATGAAAAGTTGAAAATGTTCATTGTGAGATCAAGAATAAAACAAGCATGCTTACTATTACCAGCTTTATTAATCATATTATTGGAAATCCTATCTGGTACAATAAAAAAGAAAATATAAATTTTAAGAATTGAAAAAGACAAAAACTGATTCTTTTGAGATGACTTAATGTTTACATAGAAAATCTGAGATAATCTAGAGAGAAACTATTTTAGTTTAAAAGATAAATTTGTCAGGGAACTGACATACTGACTGATATACAGAAACAATTAAAATACAATTATATTTTTATATGTTGAAAATGAAAATTAAAAAGTAAAATTTAAAGACTGTTAGCATTTATAGTAGTTTGAGAAAACTTCAATTACCCAGGAATAAGACTGATGAAAAATGTGCAAAATTTCTACCTTAAGTGAATACAAGGATTTTGTGATATTTATGTATGGCAATGCATTAGTTTGCTTGTGCTGACATGATAAATTCCCACAGACTGAGCGACTTAAACAATGAAATACTTATTGTCTCACAGTTGTGGAGGCTAGAAGTTTAAGATTCACGGCTGGTTTTTGGTGAGGCTTCTCTTTCTGGCATGTAGATAACCACCCTCTCATTGTGCATCACATAATCTATCCTCTGCTTTTCTAGAGAAAGAGAAAGAGAGAGAGAGGCCGAGAGAGAGAGAGAGAGAGAGAGAGAGAGAGAGAGAGAGAGAGAGAGAGATCTATCTGGTGTCTCTTCTTATAAGGCCACGAATACTATCTAACTAAGGCCCCACCTCAATGACCTCATTTAACCTTAACTACCTCACTAAAGGCCCCACCTTTAAATACAGTGACATTGAGGGTTAGGGCTTTAACATACAAATTTGAGGAAGGCTGTGGAAGAGTTCAGTTTATAACAGTGAGTGTTCATTCCTACACTATTCACAGTAGCCAAAAATGTGACATAACATAAAAAATCAGTAGTAAAATAAATACTTATATTGTGATTATTTTCTTAATATGGACTATGGGATATTATATGGCAAAAAGAAAGTAAGAAATGTTGCTACATATAATGCATGCATGAATGAATGCTACCAGCCTCCTGTTAAAGAAGCCAGACACTAAATAGTAAATTTACATGTATGATTTCATTTATGTAACGTTCATAAACAGACAAACATACTCTAATATGATGATAGAAGTCAGTATATCAATAAACTTTGTAGGAGACACAGTAACTAAAACGAAATGAGAATACTGGGTATTACTGATGTTCTACTTCTTCATCTGTACTGTGATTACACAGGTGTGCTCACTAGGTAAACATTCATTTAGTTACAATCATGAGTTATTTAGTTTTTTATACCCATATTTGAAATGTATTTCAACAAAAAAGTCACTTTAAAATGAACAGGCTGGGCGTGGTGGCTCATGCCTTTAGTCCCAGCACTTTGGGAGGCTGAGGCAGGTGGATCACTTGCGGTCAGGAGTTCAAGACTAGCTTGGACTACATGACGAAACCCCATCTCTATGAAAAATACAAAAAATTAGCTGGGCACGGTGGCGCTTGTAATTCCAACTACAAGGGAAGTTGACACAGGAGAATTGCTTGAGACAGAGGTTGCAGTGAGCCGAGATTGCGCCATTGCACTCCAGCCTGGGTGACACAGCGAGACTCTGTCTAAATAAATAAATAAATAAATAAATAAATAAATAAATAACAGTACAAATTAGGGAAATATCACTCACTTGAAAGCACCTAGTTCTGTTGTCATTGAAATTCTGGTTTCAATTGAGTCAAGTTAATAATAAAATAAAATCACTGCATGAAATTTAAAATATTAAGGAACACCAAGTTGAAAATAAAATAGAACCAAATATCAACAAGAAAAATTTTAGTGTACCATCCACTACTTTCCCTTTCAGGGGACACTTCTCAATACATTACCCTGGCATATGCACTTTCTTACAACTTTACAAAAAAAAAGTTCACTGTCTCCAAACTATACTGCTATATTCTGTTCCCCAAGAGATGCTTAACATTTTTACATCTTTTTTTATTATTGTTATTATTGAAAGTAGTCTTTCTCTCCATCTGTGTTTTAATGAAGTTATCTAATCTTCAAAACTCAGATATATAGCTTCATTCTCTCTGAAGCCTTCTGTCATCATCTCATCCAGAAGAGAAGACAACATTCACATATCTCTGTAATGCTTACTGGAATGAGCTTGGCAGTACAAGTGTTTTTAATTTGTCTGGTATATATCATTTCACATATATAAAACAAAAATGTTATATGTTGTTGAAGTCATTGTTGTTATTTACTATCATGGCTACATAGTAATAATTCGAATAAAAATAGCTTTTCTATTTAAGTTGTTAAGATGAATTAGTTACATTTTGAACATACAATAACTTTATAATTGAAACAGAAAATCCCTCAGGCAATGGCACAGAAAGTAGATACATTTTAATTGAATGGTTCCATGTGTTGACAGCTTTATAATATGTAACAGCTACTTATGAATGGTCTAGAGGACCTTAGATCTCTGAGAAGAAAAGTTGTTAAAAGGATAAAAAATTAGAAATGACAAAATACTGAGTGTAACTTGGCCACATAGATGTACATTTATTTCTGGAACTTGCTCTGTTTTTGCTTAATGTTGAGATCAGGTAGTTCTGAATTTTCTGCCTTGTACATATGTCAAAAATAATGAAGTCAAATTTGCTTCTTGAGTCTTTTAAAGCGTGTGCCAAATTTATTTTATTAGCTCACATACACTATAAGATAGATTCAACGAAGTTTATGTAATATTACATTAGTACACAAAATTGTCTAGTTCTACAGACTGGTTATGCTAATACATGAAAGAAAACAGCTTTTTAAAATAGCATGCCTAAGTTAAGTGAATAAAGAGAGTGGTTTTGTGATCTTTCCTTACCAAGTGAGAAGAAATAGGATATTTACTTACTTCCAAGTACATGAACACCAAATATACTTTTTAAAAGAGCGGTTCATAAATGGACCAGAGAAAGAATCTAATGAACTTAATAAATACTTTCAACAAATGAGGAAATTTCAAAACTGTTCAGTAATTTGTGCTCTGGGCTTCTCATTTGATGAAAGCTGAGTATTCTGGAAAGTAGAACACTGGGACTCTAACATTCCACCCTAACACTCTAAATAAAGCTCCTAAATGATAAATTGACGTAACATTTCTCATGAAAGAAACATCAACTATTTTTTTTAAAGTCATTTGGAGTTAAAAAAAAAAAAAAAAACTACGTTCCTTTCTCTAATTTGTAATTTCTCATAAACTTTACAAAATTTGAAAAGTTATTTTATTTAATGTAATAAACAACTTCTTGCACACTCCATTTTCATCTTTATTCCCCATAACAATAGTAATGTAATATTGAGATGGACAATTTTTAGACTGATAAATATGGATAATGTGGATTTTTTGCCAGGCACAGTGACTAACACCTGTAATCCCAGAGCTTTGGGAAGTCGAGTCGAGAGGATTACTGAGGCCAGAAGGAGTTCAAGAACAGGCTGGGCAACATAGTGAGACCCTGTCTCTTCAGAAACATTAAAAACTTAGCCTGGTGTGGTGACTTGTGCCTGTAGTCCCAGCTAATCAGAAGACTGAGGCAGGAGGATTGCTTGAGCCCAAGAGTTCCAGGCTGCAGTGAGCTACGATCACGACACTGTATTTTAGCCCAGGTGACAGGGTGAGACTCCTCTAAAAAATAAAAATTTATATAAATAAATAAATTTAGATTATGTAAAACTGGCAGGGACAGTTTTCTGTCAGTAGAATCATTTTACTACGCATAGTCTATGTGTTTTGTCTAATAATGCTGGCTACTTTTGTGCTCAGAGTTGTATATACAGACACGCGTGAAATAAAACAAAACAATTCAATAATTTAATTTGTGTAGACTTTTTTATTATTATACTTTAAGTTTTGTGTAGACATTTAGACATCAAATTTTATTTAAAGTTAGAGAAAACTTAGAGAAACAGCAGAGGAAGTGCATGTGTACTTATCAAGGAAAACTTCATTTACATTCCAACTAAAGAAGAACCTAATTATCATTTAACAAGCTCTACACAAAACTCATAAAATATAATTGAATAGAAGAGATAAGGAAAGGCAGGGTGTTATCTATGAATTTCACTTATGAACATAATGTTACTGGCAGGTTTTTGTTCTTAGAGCTCCCAAGATGGTGGCAGGCCACTCCCAAGATGAGTCGGGCCACTCCCAAGATGGCGGGAAGTCTTCTATTTTCCTACCTGGGGTTCTTGGCCTTACAGATTCCAAGGAATGGAACATTGGGCCATGCTGTGAATGTTATACCTCTGTTAGAAACCATGGGTCATGGAAGAGAACCATAGAACCCAGAGGACTAGTGTTCAGTTCGATTGGGACGAACCTGGGCACTTAGCCACACAGGAACCATGGCAAGCCTCTAGCCTGATGGGGAGTGGCAATAAGTGCCTCACTGGATCAGAAGCCTAGCGGACACCCTGCTGGATCCACCGGGATGGAAGTCAGCGGCAGGTCTGCGAAGGTGGCTATCAGCAGTAGTGGATGGTGAGTGAAAGCTCAGCTCAAGCTGGAACAAACACGGACCAGAAGAGTGTGCAGTTGCAAGATTTAATAGAGTGAAAACAGAGCTTCCCTACAGTGGAGGAGGGGACCCAAAAGGGATTATTGCTATCAGATCGAATGCCTGGGTTTATATGCCGATAATATTCCCTCCCCCTGTGCTCTTAGGTGATAGATGATTTGATTATTTCTTTACCTGCTGCTTTTAGCCTAATTGGTATTTTAGTGAGCTTTCTTTACTACCTGATTGGTTGGGTGTGAGCTGACTTACAAGCCCCATGTTTAAAGGTGGGTGTGGTCACCTTCCCCAGCTAGGCTTAGGAATTCCTAGTTGGCCTAGGAAATCCAGCTAGTCCTGTCTCTCAGTAGTGTAACCTTTGATAAAGAGGTGGACAATATTTTTAAAGACCTTGTGGTATACAACTTTAATGGATTTGTTGACAAAAAGACTCAAACTCTGTAAAATATTTTAAGAGATTTATTCTGAGCAAAATATGAGTGACCACGTCCCATGACATAGCCCTCAGGAGGTCCTGAGAACATGTGCCCACAGTGGTCAGGGTACAGCTTAGTTTTATCTGTTTTAGGGAGGCATGAGACATCAATCAAATACATTTAAGCAGTACATTGGTTTGGTTCAGAAAGGAGGCACAGCTCAAAGACTTCTAGGCTATAGGTAAATTTAAACATTTTCTGGTTGACAAATGGCTGAGTTTGTCTAAAGATCTGGGATTGATAGAAAGTAATATTCAGGTTAAAGATAAAGGATTGTGGAGACCAAGTTTTACTGTGCAGAAGAAGCTCTCAGATAGCAGATTTCAGAGAGAGCATGTTGTAAATTGTTTCTTATTGGACTTAAAAAGGGTGCCTGGCTGTTAGTTGATTATCTCCTGGATCTGGAAAGAAGGGAAGGAAAACAAAGGGGGAAAGGGATTCTCTGTAGAATGTGGACTTTTCCCCCACAAGAGACTTTGCGGGGAAATTTCAAGATTTGGCAAGGAAGTATATTTTGGGGTTATTTCTTTTCATGTCTCATAATGTTATGCCGGAGTCAGATTGAAAAGTAATTCACAATATATAGGGTCAAATAAAACCCATCTGATGAGAATTTATGGTTTGTAGGGCATGGCTCCCTAGGCCCCTTAGGTAAGAATTTGGGTAAGATAAAAAAATCAGAGCTTTGTCCTCAGGTTATTCGCACACAGGGACTATCAGGAAGTTGCAAGAGAAATTTATGAGTGTGGGAGTAGGAAGAAGAGCCCCGCTCTTTTTTTTTTTTTTTTTTTTTTCTCTGACTCAGCCTCTTAATTGGGAGAGATGAGTTCTGGAGGCAAGCATATTTGGCAGCTCCAGAGTACAGGTGAAGAAAAATAAAGGTTGGCTGGGGGGGGGGGGGGGGGTGGTTGGGGAGAGGGGAAGGGGGAGGGGCGGAGAGAAAGAAGGAAAAGACCTATGAGTTGACAAATTTGTCTTTAACCTTACTTCTCATCTAAGTGATTAACTCACCAAGAAGCAGGAATAAATTGACATTTACATAATAGAAATGGTACTGGGTGCCTAAGTACATTTACACATCAAAATATCCTCAGGTTATAGCTGTCATTGTCTCAGTTCCCTCTATGAGACCCTCAGGGAATTGAATAATAAAACTAAATACCATCAATGCACTACCTTTCAAACAAATTAAAAAGGAATGATTCAATTAGAGTCTGGAGACAATCAAGGGAGGAAATAGATTCTACCTGCAAGGATAAAAGGGTATAGCAGGCCCATAATTACCTGTAGAGTAAGATAGATTTAATGAGATTTGGGGTAATGATACATTAACACAAACACGTGTTTAGTCCTATAGACTGGTAATTAAGTCAACTTTTAAACTTAGCGTAACTTGCTGGGCATGGTGGCTCACACCTGTAATCCCAGCACTTTGGGAGGCCAAGGTGGGCGGATCACCTGAGATCAGCAGTTCTAGACCAGCCAGGCCGATGTGGTGAAACCCGTCTCTTCTAAAAATACAAAAATTAGCTAAGCGTGGTGGTGAGCACTTGTTGTCCCAGCTAATCAGGGGGCTGAGGCAGGAGAATCGCTTCAACCCAGAAGGCAGAGTTTGCAGTGGGCCAAGATCCTGCTACTGCACTCCAGCCTGGGCAACAGAAGCCAGACTCCATCTCAAAACATATACACAGCATAACTATGTTAAATGAATAAAGGGAATGTCTGGTGATCTCATGGCAGAAAAAATCACTTAGGGACACTGTGAAAATATAGAGATATTATGCTCACATTAGAGATCTGGTTACAATGCCAGTGATAAAAATGCATATCTTTTTTTTTTCTTTCTAAATTGAAAAAAAATATTAAAATAATTTTAAAATGTTCTAGGTACATCGGACACACAACCAAGTGGCACAGATTGAGTTTTCTTTTCTGCTTATAAATTCATTGCTATTTTACAACTGAACAGAAAAATCTTATTGAAGGTGCTAGCTTTTATATGGTAATTAAACTGATTCACTGTTATGGTGATCCCATAGCTTTGATTTCATAAATGGACTACAGTAATTTAGATCACAGATGGTCCAGATGAAAGCATGTATTATCCCATACTCTATGCTGCATGATCATTACTTTCTTTGCTACTATTCTGCTTTCTTCTATCTCTTTTTTTTTTCCACATTTGTTTGGCTCTGATCGCACTCTCCACACTATCCAGGTCTTTCTCTCTCTCTCTTTTTATTCTCCTATGTTCTTTGGTAAATGGAAATTTTCCCAGTTTTCTTCACAATCTCCCAAGGAAATAAGAGACATCAGAAATGTAGTATCAAGAGTCTGAACATCAGATATTACTAGATGAGTCTTTAAGAGAAACAAAAAGCCAAACAGATTTACCAAAACTGCTGTCTGTAGACCTGATGGAAACCTAGTAGAAGGCAATTAATTATTTCATAACAAATAACACCCTTCCCAATTCCCTAGTTACCCATGGTTTAGGACCTTCATCTTAAATGTAATCTATTTAAAAGAATATATCTCACGTTCACTAACAAAAATTATGCAGATAGTTAATTGAAAAAAAAAACAATACACCAATTATAAAAATATAATATTGTTTGTTTTTATTCCATGTGATGTATCAGTAAGGATAGCTATGCAGCAGCCCTCTGGTTTTTGTGGCAGTAAGCAATCTATATGCAGTCACCTTGGTAAAAAAATTGGTTATTTTTATGATATATTATGCAATTTCCAGTGCAGGTTGATAATACAGAGATAGAAGAAATGAACAATAAAATATTTAAGACACTGCCTAATAATTAAAAAGATTAAATAATAGATGTTAAAAAGGCATCAAATTGAAAATAAAAGAAACTGATATGACCTCTATTGTTTAAGTGGTTCTATTGAATAAAAGCATAACATGAGCATCGCAGGGAATTGTTCCCAAGATCAGGTGTGAAATAAAAGGTAAAGTGAAATTTTAAAATCTTTTAACTTAAGTAAAAGTCTTCCACTTTTCTGAATATCTATCTAAAATGCTTAGTTTTTAAAAGTACACCATTGACAAATTCCTCAGAAGTTATTTTCTCTGGAATAAATTTTAATTATCTAGGTCTGAAGTTAAAAGATAAGATTTAAACAAGTTTATGAGTGGAACAATTGGAAGTTGAAAACAAAATGTAAATATAATAAAAACAGATTAAGGAAATTTAAAAAGAAAAAAATGTGATAAAAGTACTCAGAAAATGTTTTTCTCTTTTTTTTTTTTAATGAGGAAGAGACTTTTCCACTCTTGAGTATTACAATATTTAGATCTAAAAATATTTTTTCTCATTAAATGTTATTTGATAGTTTTTTATGTAATTTTTTTCTACTTGTTTATACATGTAAATTGATGATTAACATACAAGTCCTAATTAGTTTACTATCTAATGAACGATAATATATAGTCCAATGTTTAATGCCATCTTACTTTGAAAGAATATATTACAAGTTTTTAGGAAATTTTTTATGCCGTATACTTGCCATATATTTTTATGCCGTATATTTAAGTAAACCACTAAAAACATCAGTGATTTGGCGATCCTGAAAAATATGAAATGATGTGATACATCAGTCATTCTTAGGAAAAACTAAATGAAAAGTTTGCAGCTAGTGGACAATTTCATTATTAAACAAAAATATTTAAATAATCAACATTGCAATAAACAATTATTATATGCTAAATATTTTAAATACATGCTGTGTGAGGGATGTTTTCCTAATTACATCACTACTGAAATTTCTCAGGTTGCAATACCTTAAACATTAGTAATAGTACTATATGTCATTTTATTTAAAATTTTAGTTGCCTTGCAGTTTAAGAAGCCCAAGTATCTTCTGACTAATGGGATTTAAACAATGAAATGAAATCCCTGACTCTAATCCTACTTTGCTTGAAATATTCTCTTTCAGATGATGGCTGAGTGCATCAACTCACTAGGTGCTATTTTTACTTCTGTGATTCCATGGTAACAAATTATCTTCATCTTACCCAGGGTTTCTCACATAAAATCCTCTAAAGTAAGGTTGATCTATAGGTAATAACACAGAACCAAATAAAATGATTTATTTTTGAGAATGAATTAAAATTAAACAACACGCACTTTGCCCAGAATCTAAGTAGAAAAAAGAAACAACTCTAAGAGAAAAATTCTAATAATAAATTTGGTTGGCTTGTATCTGAAGAAATTTCAATCCTTCATTTTATATAAACAACTACTTGTTGCCTATACAGTAAGTAAACATACTTATGTTTTTTCAACATATTTGAATGATGTAGGTAAATTATGTTACATAAAGACTATACATTAAAAAGTAGGAAAAAAAATCTAAGTTTTGTACATGTCCCAAATTTAGCATTTTTAGAATTATAGTACAATAAAATGTTTTATATGTAGACTTAATATGAAAATTCTTCAAGTTGAGTTCAAAATGAATTCAAATGTTTTATAACAATGTGACCCAAATTTTCTCTGTGAACTCAGTTTTATATCAAGATAAAGCAAAAAGACTATTTTTATGTCAGAAATTTAAAATAAAGTTATAGTCTGTAATAGTATTTTTATGTCAGAAATTTGTGTCAGAATTTTAAGATAAAGTTATAGTCTGTCAGACTACAACTTTATGTCATAAATTTTCTCTTTATGTCAGAAATTTAAGATAAAGTTATAGTCTGTAATAGTATATTTTAACGTTTGTTATTTCTTTATATGTGTATACATAATTTACTAAATTATTTCTCTTTCTTTGGATGTATAGGCTATTTCAGTATTTTTCACTTACCAGTAAGATTCTGATGGCTATCTTCTTGAGTTTAACTTGAGATTATTATCGTAAGTTGTTGTTCCTATTACAGTGAGATTCTAAGATGTGGGTTATCAGGGTTAACTAACTTGACACTTACATTATCTTTCCAGATAATGTTGTATCTATTTTCAGAGTTTAGAATACAGGCTATCTCACAAGTTTAGCAAAGCAAACAAGTTCACAGCAAAGTTTTCGTTCAATATGCTGAAGTCCAACTGCTTAATCTGGCTGGGTGCTGTACATTGTGATAAAACACAAAACAACCCAGATGAAGCAGGCTCTCACATTCCACCAGACTTTCCCTTCAGGATTAAAATACACTCATGTTTCATTCTGGCCACAGTTTACATACTGAATGTTCTTTAGATGGCAGAAGGCTACTTTTCTGGATAAAATAATTATTAAAAATTATATCTTAACTATAATGAAGCTGGATTTTTTTTGACTTTTCTAATTGTACTCGAGGCTAATCAGAAATATATTGGAGAAACTCGTTTGGCATTTTTCCTAGGAGGAATGATAACCATCCGAAAATGGTGTAAACAGTGATATACTGACAACAACACACATGGCATGGATTACAATTTGATCACTTACAAGCAATTCCTAGTAATAGCTTTACAGAAAAAAAACTTGATATTTGACATATTCAAAGAACTACATATTATAATAGCTTTTCAGAGGAAAAAAGCTTGCTTTTTAAAAACATGTTTTAATTTTTAAATACTTTTATATTTACAGAAGAGTTGCATACAAAGAGATTCCATATACCTTTCACCTAGCATCACTTAGTGTTAATACCTTATGTAATTGTGGTACCTTTATTAGAACTAGGAAATTCACACTAAGTAAATTACACTATTAAGTAAATGGCAGGCTTTTCTTAGAATTCACTGATTTTCCCAATGTTCTTCGTCTTTTCTGGTATCATACTCATGATACTGTGCTGCATTTAGTTGTCATGTTTCAGTCTCTTCCAATCTGTGACCATTTTTCCACTTTTTTCTCATTTTTCACGACTTACACTTTTGAAGAACACTAGTCAGATACTTTTTCAGAAGTCCATCAATTTGTGTCTTTCAAATGTTTTCTCATAATTATACTGAGGTTATGCATTTGGGGCTAGAAACCTGCAGAGGTGATGTGATCTTCACATAGCATCTTAACAGGAGGTACATTTACTTTATAAAAATAATACAGAATAACAAGGAAGAATATAGAAGATGATGAAATTAACATTGTGGGGCAAAATCGTCTTTCTTAAATATGATTATTACATTTAAAACCAAAGAATAACTGGAGTCAGACAATAAAATAATGAAGGAAAGAAGCTGAGTTATTTGTGCTGATGTATAATCCTGATCACTAGCTTTAGGGGCTTTTATTTTTAAATATAATTCTGTTCCAATAGAAAGATTTTATAATTTATAATAGAGACAGATAATTCAATCATATAAACAGGACTTTGACTACAATCATCATGAAAATTTCAGAAAACAGTACTTCTTTACTGTTAATGTATAGTTATATTGTAAATACTGAAAATAATTAGGGTAGTATCTATTAAAGGCTGACACATTTGTATAACTACCTATGATACATTTTTCATAGGTAGTTACATACATATACATAAAGAATTTGAAAATTCTTTATGGTTTATTACATAAAATATCTTCTGAGGGAAAACAGTAGAAATCAGTTAACTGACTTGAAATTAATTAAATTTGCAGATTAACCATTATACTTCACAGTCTGTAAAACCTGCAGATTTCCAAAGTGTGATATACATGCTGAGCTGGTGTTAACAGTCAACTCTACACACACATTTCTACTTGTTGATTTGAATGTTTACTAAGATTCTATCTTGTTGGTTCACAAATGGCTTCATATAATTGAGTATGCTGTGGCATTACATAAATTAATTAAATATTATGTACACCTAAAATTTGCAGTGAAGGTGATAAGAATACAAAGAAGCCACTGAAAATAATTTCAAATTCAATGTGGATAAAAAAACTGTAAATAAGAAAATGCCTCATAAATACTTTAATAATTGTGTTGTAAGAATAAGAAGATATATTTAAATTATAGATCTAACTTTTTTTTTGTTTTGATATAACTTAAAAAAATAAAAAACAAACTGAGAAATCATTTGTGAGGTAAAAAAGATATGGACAGCAATAAGTACTTACCTCTATATTGAAAGAAAGGTAAGTGAAAATACATTCAAGTAGTATAAGTTTAAATTGTAAAGAAATTGTTAAAAATTCTTGCCATGCTTAAACAAAAGTTAAATTTAGAGACATGCTTGAAATGCTCCATTACTTAAATATCCTCTTCTTTATTTACTTGTTCACTCATTTATTAAATGTTTACTATTTATCTATTACTTGATATTATTTTCAATATTAGAAAAACATATTAGCATAGCCAACATTTGTGTGAAACACAGTTTAATTTGGAAAATATTAAATAATATAAAAACAAGTCACATTAAGGTTTTATAAAAATAACACAGAGTAACCAGTGAGAATATAATGAATGATGAAATTAACATTATGGGGTTAAAATAGTCTTTGTTAAATATGATTATTACATTTGAAACCAAAGAATAAGTGGGTTAGACAATACAATGATAAACAAAAGTAGCTGAGAAAATAACAGAAGGAAAGGCTCTGACTAAGGAGAGAACTTGGATCCTTTGTGGAACTGGAAGCAGAACTTTATGTGAGGAGTAGTGCTAAGGTGAAGACTGGAAGAGCAGTATCTACAGAGCAGTGCCTGTGGTGGCCAATGGGAAGCCACTGAGATGGAGCCTGCCATAGGAGTCAAAGGGTAAATGGAGTGAGCAGTGCGTATGGAAATAAATGGAAAAACACTGTAGGTGAAATATCTTGTGGTGAAGAATGGAAGAGCACCATGTGTGAGGCTCTGGTGAAGATTGGAAGAGCACTGTGAGTAGGTCACACCCCTTCTTGTTAAAAATAATAAATTCACTTACACTGAGCTTAAGAATTTCAATGCATTAAAACATACTAAATGAATGAAGCAGTAGACCAAAACTTACTAAAACTTATTAAACTTATTAACTTATAAAACATATTAATTAGAGTAATATGTGTAAACTTTTCAAAAACAGAGTCAGTCGTAGGCAAACCAGTAGTTATTTCTAGAATGCTTTTAAAATATCTCAAATCACTATTAAAAGCACAAGTGACCCAATAGAAAAAAAGGCAAAAGAAAAAAAAAAAAGAAAAAAACAGGCACTTTACCAAGAAGAAAATACACATGGCCAAGAAACACATTTTTAAAAATTCAGTTTTGTTAATAATCAGGAAATAAAAATTTCAATGATATACCTCAAATACACATCAGATGGACAAGAAATGCAATGACTTCGTATACTAAACTGTTTTGGGGATAGAGATACATCCTGAAATTCCTTGAACACTGCTAGTGAAAGTGTATTTGGAAAACAATTTTGCATTAGATAATAACAACTGGTTATTCTCATTCAATGTAATCCAGCTATTTCATTCTTAGACATATAACCTGAAAAGAGTCTCATAATTGCCCGTGAAGAGATAGTTACAATAATACTCATGGCAGCATTTCTTCTATTCTAAAATGCTGTAAATGTTTCTCAACTTTAGATTGGAAAAAAAGGAATTGTGGTCTAGTCATAAAGTAGAATAATTAAAGCAATGACAATTAATGAGTACTGCATACCACACTACATACCGCTGCGTTTTACACATATTTCACAATATGTCTGTATAGGTGATTACAAACATAATTGAGGAAAAGAAGAAAATCACAAAAGAAAGTTTACAGATGAACACTTTCCTAAATGGCATTTTGAGGAACTCTAAGTAGGGACTCTCTTCCTGACAAAATAACCACAGTTGGTGAAAATTAAACACACAAACAAATAATGATGTATAGTCTCTGGAAACAGTAATATAGGCATACAACAAATGGAGAAATATATATTCAAGAGCGTCTACTCACTCTCAGGAAGAACATAGCCACTCTCACTCTGCATTCCACCATCCCATCTCAGCATAAGAGAACCTCTACTCTGGACTGCTGTGTCTGTGGTCCATGCCTATGGTATCTTCCCAGGAGATGCAGGCTATCTGCTATTCCCCACCCCAGCACTGAGAATGTAGGTATGTTTTTTATCTACATAGCCCACGCTGGTAGGTTGGAAGTTTCATCTCAGGCCTAGAAGATGGAACATACTGAGATGTTGATCGCCCTTGCCCCAACTTGCTTGCATATCAGGGTTCCACACAAGAAGAGACAAGTTAGGAAAACTAGAAGCCACCGCCTATGCCTCCACCCAACAACAAGCTCTTAAAGCAGGCGTGTCAGCTCCAAGAGAAGCAGGGGACTGTCCTCACCCCCAGCTCTGGAGCAGTGAAGCACAAATTTAGCACAGGATGAAAGGTGAGCTGTAAGAACAGAGAGCTCTGGAGCTCTCTCCAGAGTAAATAAATTTATTTGTTAAGCGATTGACATGAGACTGATAGTTTCAAGAGAGCAAAAAGCTAAACTTTTTTTTTTTTTTTTTTTACCAGTTTATATATATTACATAATGGCAGTTACTTTTGCACCACCCTAATTGGTGCAATGGAATTATGCAGCCAAGAAGAACTTTTGTATGGTTACAACAAACTTCAAAGATTGATCTAAGAAAGTACCCCTGAAAAGGAAACTTCATTTAATTTAATTGGATCATAACATGTAGATATATGCCCTAAGACATTGTCAAAAACAATAGAGAAATCATCCAGCAATTGGTGAAGCCTAAGTTTGGTGTGTTGCCATGAGAGGTCAACAAATTAACAGGGAAGTCAGAGAAAGAGACAAAGACAGCCCTGCTAAAACCACTGTCATCATTGAGTGACCCACATGCTCAAGATTATACCCTGGAAGGAATGAGATGAGAGAGAGAAAGGAACAGAAAAAAAAAAAAAATTCAAAAAATAATGACTGTAAACTTTCAAAATTTGAAGAAAAAAATCTTAATTTTTCAATTTCTTCAAGAAAATCCAAGATTCTCAACAAACCCTTAGAAAGAGAAAAGAAAATAAATTCACACCCTGACTCATCATAGTAAAATGCTGAGAGACAAAGATTTTCAAGAAAATCTTGAAAGCAATAACTTGTTTTATTCATTAGGTACAAGGGAACTCCATTAAGATTAACAACTGACTTCTCATCAGAAAACATGGAGACCAGAAGGGGTGCGATGACTTATCCAAAGTACTGAAAACAAAGAAACATACACAAAAGAGTCCAAAGGGACTCTTTGATCAAGCAAAATTTCATTCAGAAATGAACGTGAAATAAAGAAATAAAAACATTTTCAGACGAACAAAAACTCATAGATTTTATAGCTAGCAGGTAGTACTCACAAGAAATACTAGAAAAAAGTTCCTTGGGATTAAGAATAATTTACCTGAGAGAGTAATTCAAACACATGTTAGAAATTAAGAGCACCAATAATGCTAATTACAAAAATTTAACACCTGGTAAAAATGCATCTTAATTTTCCTGTCTTAACTGATTTAAAAAGCAATTTTATGTAACAATACATGTATAATTGCATTGTGGGGCCTATAGAATTAGAATATGCTTAGCAATAACAGGACAAAAGATGTGAGTAGGAGAAAAATTCCACTGAAGTAAAAATTAACACTAGATGGTAACTTGAATTCAGAAAAACAAATGCAGGAAACCAGAAATGGTCAAAATTAGAAGGACAATATAAAAAATTCTGTTAATATTTTATTTGCCTTCCTTATTTTTTCCTTCTACCTTCTTCAAAAGATATAATATTATCTAAAGCTATAGTTATAACTGTATATTTTTGGGTTTCCACATATGTGTGTGTGTGTGTGTGTGTGTGTGTGTGTGTGTGTGTGTGTAAAACATGAATAACAATAGGACAAATGAGAAAAAGGAAATTACACTATATAGAACTAATGCTTCCATTTCTTGCTGGAACTAAACCAGTATACATTAAAGTCAGTTCTGATAAGTTAACAATTATAAGTCTTAGAATAGTCTGTCTCTCTCTGTCTCTCTCTCTCTCTCTCACACACACACACTATTATATATATTATACATGTATATGATATTATACGTATATATACAATGGAAAAGTCATTAAAGGAATCAAAATACTATAGTAGAAAATACCTGCTTAATTCTCAAGAAAGCAATAAAGGAAGGATATACAAGTAAATATAAGGAAAAATATATACAATAAAATTTAAAATAGAAGAATATATCTAACTATATCATTACTAACACTAAATTAGAATCAATTAATACAATAAAAAAGCAAAGATCTTTTTTTAAAGATCTATTCTATACTGTCTTCAGGAGAAACACTTGAGACTTAAAGGTACAAATAAGTTGAAGATATACAGATTTAAAAAGATAAATCATGCAAAAGCAGCTATGAGAAAATCAGAGTGGCTATATTAATACCGGATGAATTCAACTTCAAAACAAAAAGTGTTACTATATCAGGTATAACGCCCAATGCAATCCCTCCCCCCTCCCCCCTCCCCAGGATAGGCCCCGATGGATGATGTTCCCCTTCCCGAGTCCAAGTGATGTCATTTAAATGACGAATTGATGGGTGCTGACGAGTTGATGGGTGCAGCACACCAACATGGCACAAGTATACATATGTAACAAACCTGCACGTTATGCACATGTACCCTAGAACTTAAAGTATAATAATAATAATAAAGTGTTACTATAGATAAAGAGAAATAGTGACTGAAGGTTCAATCTATCAGAAAGATACAGTAATTATAATATACATACTCCTAATAACCCAAACATGTATAAAGCAAAAAGTGGCAGAATTGAAGGTAGATATAGATAATGCAGCAATGATTTTGTTTGAAACATCAGTAACTCGTGTTCACTAAAGGATAGAACAAGTAGGCAGAAGATCAATAAGGAAACAGACTTGAACAACACTATAAACCAAGCAGACCTAACAGAAATCTCTGTAACACTCCATCCAAAAGGAATGAAATGTACATTCCTCTCATGTGCACATGGGTCGTTCTGTAGTGTAGATCATATTGATAGGCCTTTAAACAAGTCTAAATAAATATAAAAAGATTGGAATTATAAAAATGATGTCCTCTGAGAACAGTAGAGGAAAATGAAATAACAGAAGGAAATTTGAAAAATAAAGAAATATATGGAAATTAAGCAACACACTCTTACATAACCAATGAGATATGAAATCACAAAGTAAATTAGAAATTACTTTGATATGAATTAACATACCAAAGCCTGTAGGGATTCATATAATTCAATGCATATAGGGAAATTTGTACTTTAACATGTATATTTAAAAAAGAAGAAAGATTTCAAATCAGGAATCCAACTATCCACCTTAAGATACTAAAAAAAAAAGAACAAACTAAATTTTAAAAAGCAGAGAAAGAATATAACAAAGACTAAAGTGGAAAGCTATAAAGTGCAGAACAGAGAAACAATAGAGGGAATCATGAAACTAAAAAGTAGTTTTTTAAAAGATTCAAAAAATTAGTAAACATTAGCTAGACTGACCAAGAAAGAGTAAGAAAGTGCCAATCATTAAAATCATAACTAAAAGAGGGCATATTATTATTAATCTTATAGAAATAAAAATAAAGGAATGGTATAAACAATGTATGCTAATAAATTATATAAGCTAGTTTAAATAGGATAACTCCTGAAAATACACAAGTTAATAAAACTGACTAGAAGTACTAAAAATTTTGAAGAGACCTCTATCAACAAAATAGACTGAATCTGTAATTTCTTAGATGTCCCTCAAATAAAGCTCAGGGACACATGATTTCCTTAACTGAAACTGATGAATTCTCCAAGAGCTAGAGTTATCATCTGGACCTACGTTTTCCTTTCTCTTAACTAGTTATCCAATCTTAGATAACAACAAAAAACGGTTATGAATAACATTATTTATAATAAGCAAAAACTGTAAACAACACAAATGCCTGATATCTGATGATGGATAAACAAATTGTGGAGTTTCCATACAATGGAATATTATTTGTTTGTAAAAAATGATGAAATGCTTACACATGCTACAATGCGAATGAAACTTGGAAACATCATGGTAAGTGAAAAAAAAGAAAGCCACCAAAGACCACATATTGTGTGATATAATTTCTATAGAATTTCCTGAAGAGACAGCTCTATAGACAAGAAAAATTAAGAATAATATGATACTGATTGCGAGGCGATAGGGGGAAGAACACTGGGCGAAAATGGTGAGTGACTGTTAGTGAATATGGATGTTTTCTTGGGAGGATATGAAAATGTTGGGAAGATATGAAAATGTTGTAAAATTGTTTGTGATCATGGCTGTACCACTCAATGAATATATTAAAAGCAATGGAATTTTGCAATTTAAAGTGTACATTGTATTGTGATTGACTGAATTTTCTATGGTCCCAAAGGTCAGATGTTGAAGTGGTAACTTCCACTGTGGTTTTATTTGGAACTTGGACCTCTATGAAAGCAATTAGGGTTAAATGAGGTTGCTCTGATCTGACAGTATTAGTGCATTTATAAGAAGAGACATTAGGGAGCTCTCTAGCCCAAACGAGAAAGAAGAGGTCACATAAGCACAGAGCAAGAAGGCTGCTGTCTACATGTCTAGAGAAGAGGCCTCAGAAAGAAGCCAGCCTTGCCAGCAATTTGATCTTGGACATTCTAGCCTTGAGAACTGTGAAAATAAATTTCTGTTGTTTAAGTTACCCCATCTGTAGTATTTTATTATGACAGCTATAGCAGACAAGTGTGGTATGATAACTCAATAAAACTTACTTTTTAAAAAATGGGCAAATAATTTGAATTGACATCTTTCCAAAAATGTTATACAGTATGCAGTATGCATATGAAAAGAGAGTCAGTATCATTAGTCATTAGGTAAATACCAATGAAAACCATGAGACACCACTCACATCCACTAGAAATTGTATATAATATTCTCACAAAAATTGTATATGAATTTGTACAGCAGCATTATTCATAGTAGCCAAAAAGTGAAAATAATTCAACTGTCCATCCTTCAATGAATGGGTTAAAAAAATTTAATGTGTCGATAAGATGCAATATAATTTTCCACAAAAAGTAATAAAATGCTAATATATACAACATGGATGAATCTTGCAAAAATTATGTTAAGGGGAAGAAGCTAGACCCAAAAGGACACATGTAGTATAATCCTATTTATATGAAGTTTCCTAAGTGGGAAAACTCATAGAGACAGAAAGTAGATTCACGGTTGTCAGGATCTAAGGAAAAGTAGGAATGAAAAATGATTGCTCATGGACATGGCATTTCTTTTTGACATAATAAAAACGTTCTAAAATTAGAGGTGCTGATATCAAAAATGCATACACTAAAATCCACTGAATTGCAAATTTTAAAAGGGTGAATTTTATAAATTATAAATTATATTTCAATAAAGATGTTATGAAATCTCAAAACAAATTAAAAAAACAGTATTTTCTATTGCTATGAAGTTTCAAAATAGTCAGTGGGGTACACATAAGTGGTAGTAAAAGTAAAGAGAGCAAAGATATATTTGCCAGAAAGTTACGAGAAAGAATGTTTTCAAGAACAAGAAAAGGGTGTATGATCAGTGAAGGACACAAAAAAGACTTCTGTAGCAACCATATTAAAATATTTACTTGCCTATCACATCTGGATGGCTAATCAGTATTCATTATTGCAGCTCTAATGAGAAATAATTTAGACTGTAAAAACAACAAGTTCACATAGTTATTGAGACCCCAAAGTGACTCATCCATCTGCTGAGTATTTTCTCACTGGGTATGTCTTGTTTATTATTTATGTTAATAAATCAAATTTTCTACAGTGCATCATATTGGCTATTCTCTGTTCCTATCCACCCCCCGTCTCGTTTACTTTACCATGTGCCCTGACAGATTTTTCCTTGTGGAGAGCGTATCCCCAGACTTTCTGGCATATTGGTTCCGGCTTATGTTTGGCCAATGAGAGTCATCGACAAGAGATCAGAGCATGGGAGGAGAGAAGACTTAGGATAATTACTCCTTTTGCTCCTTCTCTGCTGCTGCATAGTTGTTGCAGAAATTTTCTTTTTCTTTTTCTTTTTTATTATACTTTAAGTTCTAGGGTACATGTGCATAATGTGCAGGTTTGTTAGTGCCATGTTGGTGTGCTGCACCCATCAACTCGTCAGCACCCATCAATTCGTCATTTATATCAGGTATAACTCCCAATGAAATCCCTCCCGCCTCCCCCCTCCCCATGATAGGCCCCGATGTGTGATGTTCCCCTTCCCGAGTCCAAGTGATGTCATTGTTCAGTTCCCACCTATGAGTGAGAACATGCGGTGTTTGGTTTTCTGTTCTTGTGATAGTTTTCTAAGAATGATGGTTTCCAGCTGCATCCATGTCCCTACAAAGGACGCAAACTCATCCTTTTTTATGGCTGCATAATATTCCATGGTGTATATGTGCCACATTTTCTTAATCCAGTCTGTCACTGATGGACATTAGGGTTGATTCCAAGTCTTTGCTATTGTGAATAGTGCCGCAATAAACATACATGTGCATGTGTCTTTAGAGCAGCATGATTTATAATCTTTGGGTATAAACCCAGTAGTAGGATGGCTGGGTCATATGGTACTTCTAGTTCTAGATCCTTGAGGAATCGCCATACTGTTTTCCATAATGGTTGAACTAGTTTACAATCCCACCAACAGTGTAAAAGTGTTCCTATTTCTCCACATCCTCTCCAGCACCTGTTGTTTCCTGACTTTTTAATGATTGCCATTCTAACTGGTGTGAGATGGTATCTCATTGTGGTTTTGATTTGCATTTCTCTGATGGCCAGTGATGATGAGCATCTTTTCATGTGTCTGTTGGCTGTATGAATGTCTTCTTTTGAGAAATGTCTGTTCATATCCTTTGCCCACTCTTTGATGGGGTTGTTTGTTTTTTTCTTGTGAATTTGTTTGAGTTCTTTGTAGGTTCTGGATATCAGCCCTTTGTCAGATGAGTAGATTGCAAAAATTTTCTCCCATTCTGTAGGTTGCCTGTTCACTCTGATGGTAGTTTCTTTTGCTGTGCAGAAGCTCCTTGGTTTAATTAGATCCCATTTGTCAACTTTGGCTTTTGCTGCCATTGCTTTTGGTGTTTTAGACATGAAGTCCTTGCCCATGCCTATGTCCTGAATGGTACTACCTAGGTTTTCTTCTAGGCTTTTTATGGTATTAGGTCTAACATTTAAGTCTCTAATCCATCTTGAATTAATTTTCGTATAAGGAGTAAGGAAAGGATCCAGTTTCAACTTTCTACTTATGGCTAGCCAATTTTCCTAGCACCATTTATGAAGTAGGGAATCCTTTCCCCATTTCTTGTTTCTCTCAGGTTTGTCAAAGATCAGATGGCTGTAGATGTGTGGTATTATTTCTGAGGACTCTGTTCTGTTCCATTGGTCTATATCTCTGTTTTGGTACCAGTACCATGCTGTTTTGGTTACTGTAGCCTTGTAGTATAGTTTGAAGTCAGGTAGAGTGATGCCTCCAGCTTTGTCCTTTTGACTTAGGATTGTCTTGGCAATGCGGGCTCTTTTTTGGTTCCATATGAACTTTAAAGCAGTTTTTTCCAATTCTGTGAAGAAACTCATTGGTAACTTGATGGGGATGGCATTGAATCTATAAATAACCTTGGGCAGTATGGCCATTTTCATGATATTGATTCTTCTTATCCATGAGCATGGTATGTTCTTCCATTTGTTTGTGTCCTCTTTGATTTCACTGAGCAGTGGTTTGTACTTCTCCTTGAAGAGGTCCTTTACATCCCTTGTAAGTTGGATTCCTAGGTATTTTATTCCTTTGAAGCAATTGTGAATGGAAGTTCATTCCTGATTTGGCTCTCTGCTTGTCTGTTACTGGTGTATAAGAATGCTTGTGATTTTTGCACATTAATTTTGTATCCTGAGACTTTGCTGAATTTGCTTATCAGCTTAAGGAGATTTTGGGCTGAGACGATGGGGTTTTCTAAATATACAATCATGTCATCTGCAAACAGGGACAATTTGACTTCTTCTTTTCCTAACTGAATACCCTTGATTTCTTTCTCTTGCCTGATTGCCCTAGCCAGAACTTCCAACACTATGTTGAATAGGAGTGGTGAGAGAGGGCATCCCTGTCTTGTGCCAGTTTTCAAAGGGAATTTTTCCAGTTTTTGCCCATTCAGAATGATATTAGCTGTGGGTTTGTCATAAATAGCTCTTATTATTTTGAGATAAGTTCCATCAATACCGAATTTATTGAGCGTTTTTACAATGAAGGGCTGTTGAATTTTGTCAAAGGCCTTTTCTGCATCTACTGAGATAATCATGTGGTTCTTGTCTTTGGTTCTGTTTATATGCTGGATTACGTTTATTGATTTGCGAATGTTGAACCAGCCTTGCATCCCAGGGATGAAGCCCACTTGATCATGGTGGATAAGCTTTTTGATGTGCTGCTGAATCCGTTTTGCCAGTATTTTATTGAGGATTTTTGCATCGATGTTCATCAGGGATATTGGTCTAAAATTTTCTTTTCTTGTTGTGTCTCTGCCAGGCTTTGGTATCAGGATGATGTTGGCCTCATAAAATGAGTTAGGGAGGATTCCCTCTTTTTCAATTGATTGGAATAGTTTCAGAAGGAATGGTACCAGCTCCTCCTTGTACCTCTGGTAGAATTCAGCTGTGAATCCATCTGGTCCTGGACTTTTTTTGCTATTAATTATTGCGCTCCTTTGCAGGGGGAGATGCGCTCTTATTTTTTGAATTTCCAGCTTTTCTGCCCTGCTTTTTCCCCATCTTTGTGGTTTTATCTGTCTCTGGTCTTTGATGATGGTGACGTACTGATTGGGTTTTGGTATAGTGTCCTTCCTGTTTGATAGTTTTCCTTCTAGCAGTCAGGACCCTCAGCTATAGGTCTGTTGGAGATTGCTTGAGGTCCACTCCAGACCCTGTTTGCCTGGGTATCAGCAGCAGAGGTTGCAGAAGATAGAATATTGCTGAACAGCAAGTGTGCCTGTCTGATTTTTACTTTGGAAGCTTCCTCTCAGGGGTGTACTCCACCCTGTGAGGTGTGGGGTGTCAGACTGCCCCTAGTGGGGGATGTCTCCCAGTTAGGCTACTCAGGGGTCACGGACCCACTTGAGCAGGCAGTCTGTCCATTCTCAGATCTCAACCTCCGTGTGGGGAGATCCACTGCTCTCTTCAAAGCTGTCAGACAGAGTCGTTTGCGTCTGCACAGGTTTCTGCTGCTTTTTTTTTGTTGTTGTTGTTTAGCTGTGCCCTGTCCCCAGAGGTGGAGTCTACAGAGACAGGCAGGTTTCCTTGAGCTGCTGTGAGCTCCACCCAGTTCGAGCTTCGCAGCGGCTTTGTTTACCACCTACTTAAGCCTCAGCAATGGTGGGCACCCCTTCCCCAGCCTCGCTGCTGCCTTGCAGTTAGATCACAGACTGCTGTGCTAGCAGTGAGGGAGACTCTGTGGCCGTGGGACCCTCCCGGCCAGGTGTGGGTATAATCTCCTGGTGTGCCGCTTTGCTTAAAGCGCAGTATTGGGGTGGGAGTTACCCGATTTTCCAGGTGTTGTGTGTCTCAGTTCCCCTGGCTAGGAAAAGGGATTCCCTTCCCCCTTGCGCTTCTCAGGTGCGGCCATGCCTCCCCCTGCTTCAGCTCTGGCTGGTCGGGCTGCAGCAGCTGACCAGTACCGATTGTCCGGCACTCCCTAGTGAGATGATCCCAGTACCTCAGTTGAAAATGCAGAAATCACGGGTCTTCTGAGTCGCTGGCACTGGGAGTTGGAGACTGGATCTGTTCCTATTCGGCCATCTTGCTCCACCCACCGAAACCTCAGAAATTTTCTTTTGTCTACAACTCTTATCAGGTTGTCCTTCTTCCTAGGTTGCAGTTCTCAATAAAATTCTAGTGGTTTCCTTTACCCATCCATGGGACCAACATATGATATTGTCTTTTTGCTGTTATTAGTCAGTGGGTGCCTCAATATGGCTTGTTGGTTCCTGTAGTCTTGCTCACAGTTCTGTAAATCGTTTCTTTATTTAAAAAATCTTAAAAAAAAAAAAAAAAAAAAAAAAAAAAAGCTGAATGTGTGGCTTGCTTCTGCTTGGTCCTTAATTGCTATAAGGTTAATCAAAACTTCTAAATGTCCATTCTGACCTTTATTAAATTTGACAGTTCTGCACAATCAATGCAGAGGGTTGAGAAATAATCCATGTGTCATGTAGTAAAATTATGCATTATAAATAATTCACATTCCCCAAGTGAAGTATTGCTATTCTTTTCTCTTCATATTAACAACACAATTGTGTAAATCTCTGCATTCTTTTAGTTTTGAAAAAGTTTTATGCTTAAATGATAGGCATTATTTAGCTCCTGTAGCACTCTTGCTTCAGTAGCTAAATCATGACCAGAGTCTCTGAAATCTGATGATAGTTCTTGGCCCCAGATGGGTCTCTGGAAAGTGAAATTACTATCAGTCACAGATTTAACAACATCTATTTTTCCATCTGTGTCATCTCTGATTTCTTTGAGCAGTGCTTTCATGTTTTGTAGTCCTCCTTATAGAGATCTTTCACTTCACTTGTTAGCTGTATTCCTAGGTATTTTATTTTTGTGTGTGGTAATTGTTAAAGAAATTGAATTACTGATTTGGCTCTTGGCTTGACTGTTGTTGGTCCATAGGAATGTTAGTGATCTTTGCACATTGATTTCGTATCCTGAGACTGCTGAAGTTGCTGATTAATGTAAAGAGCTTTTGGGCAGAGACTATGTGGTTTTGTAGATACAGGACCATGTTGTCTGCAACAGAGATAGTTTGACTTTCTCTCTTCCTATTCAGATGCCCTTTATTTCTTCTTCTTGTCTGATTGCTGGGGAGAGGACTTCCAATACTACGTTGAATAGAAGTGGTAAGAGAGGGCATTCCTGTCTTGTGCAAGTTTTCAAGGGGAATGCTTCCAGGTTTTACCCATTCAGTATAGGGTTGGCTGTGGGTTTATCATAGTGGCTTTTATTATTTTGAGGTTATGTTTCTTCAAAACTTATTTTATTGAGAGTTTTTAACATGAAGAGATGTTGAATGTCATCAAAAGCTTCTTCTGCATCTATTGAGGTGGATAATCATGTGGTTTTTGTCTTTAGTTCTGTTTATGTGATGAATCACATTTATTGATTTGCATATGTTGAACCAATCTTGAGTCTCAGGGATAAAGCCTACTTTATCATGTTGGATAAGCTTTTTGATGTGCTGCTGTATTCACTTTGCCAATATTTCACTGAGGATTTTTGCATCAATGTTCATAAAGGATATTGGCCTGAAGTTTTATGTTGTGCCTCTGACAGGTTTTTGTATCAGGATAATGCTAGCCTCATAGAATGAGTTACAGAGGAGTCCCTCCTCCTCCATTTTTTGGAATAGTTTCAGCAGGATTGATACCAGCTCTTCTTTGCATTCCATGCTCATGGAGACGAAGAATCAATATCATTAAAATGGCCATACTCCCCAATGAAATGTGTAGTATTGATGCTATTCCTATTAAACTACCGTTGCCGTTCTTCACAGAACTAGAAAAAAAAATTCTAAAATTTATGTGAAACCAAAAGAGAGACTGAATAGCCATGATAATACTCATCAGAAAGAACAAACCTAGAAGCATCATGTTTCCAGGCTTCAAAATATACTATTGGGCTACAGTAACCAAAGCAGCATGGTAGTGGTACAAAAACAGACACATAGATCAATGGATCTCAAAACAGAGAACTCAGAAATAAGACCACACACCTACAACTATCTGATTTTTGGCAAACCTGACAAAAACAAGCAATAGGAAAAAGATTGTCTATTCACTAAATAGTGCTGGGACAATTGGCTAACCATATGCAGAAGACTAAAACTGAATTGTTTCCTCACACCATATATAAAAATCAATTCAAGATGGATTAAATACCTAAACATAAAACACAAAACTATAAAAGTCCTGAAAAACAACTTAGGCAATACTATTCTGGGCTAGGAATGGGCAAAGGTTTCATGATGAAGACACCAAAAGGAATTGCAACAAAAACAAAAATTGACAAATGGGATCTAATTAAACTAAAGAACGTCTGCACAGCAAAGGAAACTATCAACAAAGTGAACAGACAATCTACAGAATGGGAGAAAATTTTTGCAAACTATGCATCTGACAAAAGTAATACCCAGCATCTATAAAAAACTTTAAAAAATTACAGGAAAAAAACAAACAACCCGATTAAAAAGTGGGCAAAGAACATGAACAGACATTTTTCAAAATAAGACATATTTGTGGCCAAGAAGCATATCAATAAAAGCTGAACATTGTTAATTATTAGAAAAATGCCAATCAAAATGACAATGAGATACCATCTCTCACCTGTCACAATGGCTATTACTAAAAAGTAAAAAAAAAAATATAACAAATGCTGGTGAGGTTGCAGAGAAAAAGAAATGTTTATATGTTGTTGGTGGGAGTATAATTAGTTCACCCATTGTGGAAGACAGTGAGATGATTCCTCAAAGATCTAAATATAGAAGTGCCATTTGACCCAGCAACTCCATTGCTGGGTATATACTCAAAGGAATAGAAGTCATTCTATTATAAAGACACATGCATGTGCATATTCTCTGCAGCACTATTCACAATAGCAAAGACATGGAATCAACCTAAATGCCCAGCAATGGTACACTGGATAAAGAAAATATGGTATATATACACCATAGAATATTATGCAGCCACAAACAAAACAAGATCTTGTCCTTTGCAGGAACATGGATTGGGCTGGAGGCCATTATTCTTAGCAAACTAAAGCAGGGACAGAAAACCAAATACCACATGTTCTTACTTGTAAGTGGGAGCTAAATGATGAGAACACATGGATCCATAGAGGAGAACAATATGAAATGGGGCCTATTGGAAGCTGGAGATTGGGAGGAGGGAAAACATCAGGAAAAATAACTAATGGGTACCGGCCTTAACATCTGAGTGACAAAAGAATCTGTACAACAAACCCCCATGACACAAATTTACCTATATAATAAACCTGAACATGTACCCCTGAACTTAAAATGATAGTTAAAAAATATCATTTATTCTTTGGTGTTGCTATCATTTGGACAATAAAAACATATTTGCAATACAGTATACTGTAAGCAGTTAAACTGGCAAGGCAGGGAACTGTGCAGTACTCAGATGTAAGAACAATTAATGCCAGTTGTCAGAAAAAAAGCAAACGTTGTCATGGAAAATAAAATACAAATGGCCGGGCGCGGTGGCTCAAGCCTGTAATCCCAGCACTTTGGGAGGCCGAGACGGGCGGATCACGAGGTCAGGAGATCGAGACCATCCTGGCTAACACGGTGAAACCCCGTCTCTACTAAAAATACAAAAAACTAGCCGGGCGACCTGGCGGGCGCCTGTAGTCCCAGCTACTCGGGAGGCTGAGGCAGGAGAATGGCGTGAACCCAGGAGGCGGACCTTGCAGTGAGCTGAGATCCGGCCACTGCACTCCAGCCTGGGTGACAGAGCGAGACTCTGTCTCAAAAAAAAAAAGATAAAATAAAATAAAATAAAATAAAATAAAATAAAATACAAATTATAAATATATGTAGTATGAGAAATCTCTTCTACTCCCAGAAAAATTATCCATGGAACCAAAAATCACACTAGAATAGATGGATATAGAAAGAAAGATAAGAGTACAGTAACCATGTTTATAAAAATGTATTATTACTTAAATACTGTATTACTATATTACGTATGGTGTACCACACTTATACATAACTATTTTTGAATTATAATTATAACCAAGTGATTAGTATAAAATGAAATAATATTAAACATTATAAGTTACATATTCAATGCATGTAATCCAATCTCAAAATATTTTGAAATAAAGGCCTATTGAATATAATTCAGAACTAATTAGAAGGTGGATGAAAGAATTGTTTTTTTCTAGAGTTCAGTATGAATTATGTTGGCAGCTAAACCAATAAAATGTAAAGACCATTATTCTGACAATTCTGGAATCTCATTATTTTTGATAAATAATCAAATTAACTCTTGTGTAGGATACCAGGAAAGAGTTAACTAAGAAGTAACTTATAAAGAGTGACACATAAAACTTTTAGATACTTGTGTTTTCAATTATACATATTCTGATATCTCAACACTCCACTTATATATAGCTTTTGAGGTCTATGGATTAAAGGGGAATTTGGATTAATCACATTAAATAAATAAACTAGATTTGAGGGTTATTATTTATAAATCTGTATCAGAAATTATCTGCTGAAGCTTAACTGAAAAGTCTTATAATTTTGTTCTGAGCAGTGTAGTTGATAATTGAGGTAAATGGCTGCTCAGTGCAGTCTCAAAGAATATGTTTTTGCTGTCTTGCAAGGTGTGTTGGATTAATATGATACATTTGAATTTAGATAATTACCTCAATTACCTATGTTCCAGAAATGCATTTATATTTATTTGTGAGCCATTTGGTAGTTATCAATAAGTTTTGAAAGATTCTAGGGCATATTTCTGTCAATATCTGCTAATTACATATACATTTTCAAAATGTACTACACGATCTTATGAAAAATGGTATCAGAATGTTAAATATATTTTTTAATTAAAAATGACAGTTAATAACATAATATGATCTTTTGTTTCAGTCAGCTCTGCATTGACTTTTCTTTTACTTTGTTCTTATACTATAGTCTTAAATGATACCCCCATGAGTATAGCCTAAAAATACATTTATGAAATAATTTTAAGACTTTTTCGGACATTGTTCTATATTTAATGATGATATACTAGATCATCTAAAATTTAGAAGCCATTTCTCAACTTTATTTATAAAGTATGAATTCCATGACACATGGCTATTTTAGAACCCACAGCAAAATTTTCTTGATGAATTAGGTGATCAAAATGACTTTTAAGTTTTATGAAAAAAGGAGCTTTGTATCACTTATTGATATGTCTTCAGTATTCTCAGCTATGTCTGTCAGAGAGTAGGTGTTTAAAAATAGTTTTTCAATGAAAGAATGAATACTTCTTCACATTTGCTAGATCATTCTATTAAAGCTACATGCAAATTTTTTCTGATATGTTGTAAACAAAGATGAACAATGCAAAATACTATAATAATATAGGCAATTTTATTTTTGCCTATTTCATATCACTCAGAGAACCAGGGACATAACTCAGATAGGCATAATGTCTACCATTAGAGTTCATTTTGCCTTCACAAATTTTTACCAATATACAAAATAAAAAATAAATTAAAAAGTTAATTCTTGAATATTATGTTTGGGGATGTCGTCTGAGCAGAAATCTCTTAAAGTTTATTATCTTTGATAATATGTTTGTTATTATCTTTGATATTCCACAGAGAATGCAAACCGTAGTCATAACCTTGGCGTATCACATTTCATAAAAAATCTATCTTGATTAATGCATAGCTAGCAACTAGCTGTTTCAATTAGAATATTGCAAATACAGCTTTAAAAAATAAATACAAATTCATTTTAAAGACATTGTCAGAGTGTTTATCTTGTGTGATTTACATTTCCAGAAAATGTAGTTCACTTAAAGAGAAATGAGATGTATGAATTAAAGTGAGTCTATGGTTTACATCTTTGTGTATTGGGGCATCAGAATTGGTTTAACACTGATTTGAGGACAATTGGATCAATGCAGAATGAAAAGAATCTTGACAAAAGAAAGCAAAATGTGTGGTGGATTCTTTAGCTTTAAATTAAGTTAGATCTTTAGTCCTATACTCAATTTTAATGTGATTGTTCAATCCTTTATGATAATTTAGATTGAAGGACTGAAGATATGAACACTTCCGTAGAGGAAGTATTTATGAAGAAGCTGAAAGGGAGGTGCAGCATGGATCATAAACCTTTCCAGTGTGTTATAGCAGAATAAACTCGCTTTCATCATAGATATTTATCACTTGCTTGTTTGGTAGTGCCAAATACCTATTTAATTTTTTCTCTATTATCTCTCTTCTCCCCACTGATCTTCTGTCTTCATATTAATATTTTGCCCATAGCTCCTTACTTAATATATAAATAATATTTCTTTGAAAAAATAAAAAGAGCATTTATAAGTTTTTGAATTGGGCAACAATAAAACAACAACTTTAACTATTCCATTTACAATTTGTCTATTATCAATAGGTCTCATTGGAATATTCAGAGTGGATAAAAGAGAAGTGCTTGATTAGGCATACTGGGAATTGCTAAACCAGAGAAGAGATGCTAAAATACATAATTCTGGTTCCTTTTTTTCAGTTACTAGCTATGGCTCACTACATTTTGTATAAAATTTTACCTGAAAAAACACAAAATAGAAATGAAAAAGATAAATTAGTGAAGTTTTCATCATAGTAGATATATTCAATTTAAATGAATGTTTTATTGTGAGATTATTTCTTACATTTTTAATATTAAGACTACATAGTGATAATTTGTTATTTTTATATCTATGATGGTAAATATTTTTAAAGCTAACCCTATATGTCCTACTGATTTGAAATCCAAATTATCAAGAGCAATGTTGTCATTGATGAGCCTATTTTTTAGGCTAATTTAACAATGATTTACAAATGCCCCTTTGTCCCACATATTGGATACTGATTATTCCTAATTTCTTTAGACATAGAACATTTGTTACAAATTAACGAAAATTACACTACAAAATTTTTCTGCACAGATTCACTTTTTAATCAGTGTATTTAACTTTTTGTTCCTAGGGTGCTCTATAGATATGTATCTCTTTATGATATTAACGGATTGGATATAAGTGTAAAAGAAAGCACCTTGACTTTAATAGTTGATTATTGCCTCATAAGAAAACGTCCACTAATGCTGCTACATCTTGGTCAGTGTCCAAGAATACTTCGATAAACTGCTTGTACTCTCTATCAGGTAATGCAAAACAAAGAAGTTAGGGTTTGAGAGATAATATCTCATGATTTTTCTATTATCTCTAGTATTCATTGTGGTTTCCTTAGCCTTGTTTATATAAAATAAAGCATTTGGGTTTAAATTACTCATTCATTTGATTCAATGATTTATTGAAGACCTGACCTTTGTAAGCACAATCTAGGCAATGAGAATACAAGTTAACCAGGGAGAAAAGATCCCCATACTTCTGGTAAATGTTAGCATCATCATAATCCTATGATATTCTTAATTCCAGATTTAGCCTTAAAACAAATATCCTTGAGAGCTTATCACTGGCCAGATATTGTTTTAGTTCCCAAAGAATTTATAATGAACCTAACAGACTGCTCTTCTGCTATTGAAGTTTAGATTCTAGTAGGGATGGGAAGCGAGAGCAAATATATCAATAAATGCATGTCAGATGGGAGAAATTGAAATGAATAAATATTCAAGATAGAAAGTAAGAGTTGGGGTAAGACAAAACTTCTCTGATTAGTTAATACTTGATTAGAAACTAGAATACTATGTCCAGCAAAAGAATTCAAAAATAACAACTTTTTTCATTCCTCTTTGAAAATCAAAATTTTCATGTGATTACTTTAATTCTTAATTTATAAGATGAATTTATAAATGAATTTATAAGAACACACTTTATAAGGGTGTGCTGGTGTTAAACTATTTTATATATTTTATGAAATGTTATTTTTTGATTATTTCACTGCATATAGTATTCTATTCAGTTTCTCCATTTTAAATAAAAAAGTATAGAGTATAAAAGTTTATAGAAACATTGAACGAAAACATACACCTATATTTGGATATTTTACTTAACTATCTTGGCAATGGATAGATCAAACTGGTCAAACAACAATAAGAATGTTACAGATTTGACCAACATAATGAATGATGGAAATGTAAAAGATATTAACTGGAACAGTAGAGATCCAGTAATTGTCCTTTCAATCATACGTGAACCTTTACAAAAATTGACTTCATCCTATGCTCTAAAAGAAGGCTTACCAATTTTAAAGATAAGCATTATACAGTCAGCACTGTCTGACAACGATTCTGTTACATTAGAAAGCTAGCCACAAACAAGATAAGCAAGAAACTTCCATGAATTTAGAAATGTAAAAGCACTGTTCTAAGTAACTGACAGGTCAAAAAAAATCAAAATAGATATTAGAAAATAGTACTGATTTTTAAAGTTATTACGTATCCAAACTTGTGTAATATAAATGAAATGAAACTCAGGTGGGAATATACAGGCTTCAATTTTATATCAGAAAAAAAGAGAGAAAGGCTGTTTAATGAGCTAAGCATCCAATTTTAAGAGTGAAATGATAAAAACTATAGAATAAACCCAAAGAAAACTGAAAGTAGACCTTAATAAAGAGGCACTGTCTCTGAAGCCAGATTGTCTACATGTGAATCTGTTATTCCCTTTCCTAGTGTTTTGACCTTGAGTAAGTAACTTAAGCTCTCCATTTTCCTCATTTATAATGTATAGGTGATAGTAATAGCACCTGCCTCACAAAGCTGTGGTGAGGATCGAATGAGCAAATATACAAAGGATACAGGGTGTCAGGATTTTACTCAGTAATTTGTGGTTAGCCCTCATTATTAAAAGAGCAGAAATTAATTAAGTAGAGATAAAACAGGTCTTAAACAAAGTCAAAACTGATTATCTAAAAAGATTAATAACATGGACATGCCTCTTTCAATCCTGATTAGGAAAATACAGAATTGGCCCAAATAAACAATCTTTACAAGAGCAGACAGGCCATGAGGAAGAAGCAACCACATATTACTCTTTCAATAGCTTTACTGTGAGGGGTAACATAAAAAAACAGGGCGGTGTCTGGAGACATGTTGGAGACAAGTAAGATTTTAAAAATTAGATTTTTTAAATGATGGGCTAAGTTAAGGGAAGTTTGTATGCAGCTGGCAAAGATTCAGCTGAACAGGAACATGTTAAATCTCTTGAGAGGTCAAGAGAAGCAGCAACTCAAAGGACAGTACACAAATGTCATGAAAAATAAATTATTTGTAAGTGAGGCTAAGTTTAAATAAAAAATATACAATGAGATCTTTTTCAAATTTTATTTTTTAAAGACAGCACTGATTTTGCTGGGGAAAGGAGTTTTAATTTGGGAGCAATTGAATATTGAGAGCCAAATCTCTGCTAGGCACCCTGTTAAGAGGAATACCTCTTGTTAACAAGACAGGCACAACTGTTATTTGTTTAATTTATTTACCGTTTTGAGAGAAGAAAAAGAAAAGCTTCATCAGAAATCAAAGCCAGAGACACTAGTTTAAGTGAAACCATAATCTTTGGACTCCCCCCACCCCAAGACTTTCATATTTGCCCTCTTGCCTGAAATAGTACTACCATTAAGTTTTGTGCTGATATCTGCCTGGCTCACTCATGCACATCACGTCAGTCTCTTCTGCAGTGTCCTCTCCTCAGTGAAGCCATTTATTAACACACAGTCTAAATAGAACCCTCTTCATCCTTATTGTGACCCTACCTCATATTTCTCCCATAATTCTTACCACTTCCTTACATTGAATATTTTTCTGTTTTTTAAAAATTTTTTCTGCCTCCCATTGCAAAGCGAAATTATTGAGGAGTTTTATTTTGTTTACTGCTGTATCTTCAAGACCTAAGATAGTACCTGACACTTATATGGTCCTTGAAAAATTGCTAATGGAAGGAAGGAAGAAAGGAGGGAGGAGAAGAGGGAGGAAGAAATGAATGAACAAATGAAGGAAGGCAAAGAATAAATGAATGCAGTTGATTTTGCCTTCAATCTAGGCATAGATTTTTCTTTTCCTTCACTTGCCACCCACACTGAGCCTCAATCCTGATAATGCTACCTCTAAATACATTTGGATTTTTTCATTGCCATTGCCCTACTTCAATATACATCCATCTATTTTCCAGAGCTTAGTAATAGCCTCCTAAATTCTATTTCTTCCCTATTTCTTTGCTTTTACTTAGTCTCTTGAAATCTATTTACTTCCTAGAACTCAAGTCATCTTTTTAAAACATAAATCAAATATCATTACTTCTTATGACTTACCTTCTCTTAAAAGGAAAAATCCAGGTTGGGTGTAATGGCTCATGCTTGTAATCCCAGCACTTTGAGAGTCCCAGGTGGGCAGATCACTTGAGACCAGGAGTTCGAGACCTGCCTGGTCAACATGATGAAACCCTGTCTCTACTAAAAATACAAAAAATTGGCCTGGCGTGTTGGTGATGCATGCCTGTAATCCCAGCTACTTGGGAGGCTGAGGCAAGAGAGACTCTTGAACCCGAGAGGCAGAGGTTGCAGTGATCCAAGATCGTGCCACTGCACTCCAGCCTGGCTAACAGAACAAGACTTTTTCTCTAAATAAATAAATTAATTAATTAATTAAATTCAATAAAATCCAAGTTTACTTAGAATATTCTGATTTTTTACTGAATCCTTCAAGAGTCCGTTGTATGATTCGACCCTTAACTTGTCATCTCCTACATAATTTCCATACCCTTTACTCTTGGTCTCTCTTCACTCTAGCCATACTGTTCCTCTGACATTCAATCTCCTTTTCATCTCAGAACCCTTGGTTTTGATATATTTTATTTCTAGCAAACCTTTCTTATATTTGTTGTGGAAGACTCATAATTCATGGCCCAGTTTAAATAATATTTATTCAGATCTATCTTTTCCTTACTATCCCACTCTCTATATCTGCAATTATTCCCTCTTCCAGCTCCCTGTTGACTTTCCTTATAGCACTTGTATGGAAACACAGCTATCGTGGTCTTTTTTATTTAAATGGGTTTTAGTTTCTCTTCCTCTATAAAATGCAAAATTCATTAGGGCAGGGGCATAGTGTTCACTCATTATTACATATATAGCACCTGGAATCATATTGGATATGTAATCGTCAGGAACTTTGAAGTGTCAGAGATTTTACTCTCCTTGGAAGCTAACAAGTTAGTCTATCCCCCAGGCCATAGATGCTGGAAGGAGACATGATATTTCTGGCACAGAGACAAAGGACTTAATTACAAACACCTTAACAGGCAGCATGTGCTTCTAGTGTGCCTTAATTCCCCCCAACTCACCAGTTATCCTTGAGATTGTGTGGAGCAGCCTAGGTGAACTGCATATATACAGTGGGTCTGTGTTACAGCTGAGAAACTCCTAATTTTGGAAATCACAGCATTTAAAGGGCTTCAATCAAACCTACTCAACCTTTGTCTTGGAGGGAGACATTTTCATTATTTTTCTAGACAGCAAACAAACATATTCTATTCTCCTGAGTGAGACACTATCCCTAACGGCAATGATGTTTTCTATGTAAAATCCTTTAAAGGACAGTCCAGAGCAAAATCTGGCAATGTCACTGTTCAAAAGACATGGAGAAATATGAGATCCATGCCAACAATAATGAGAATTCAATAAATGTTACTCATTTGATAAAAAAATCAACATAACTATATGTCAGGGTAGGGGTGATAGTAAAAGTTTAGGTGAGTAGGGGGGGAGTTCAGGCAAGCTGAAGGGATTTTGTGGGTGATCCTTTGTAAAGTAACTATACATGTGAGCTTGCCAATGTAATATTCTAAGGTGACAGGACAATAGGAATATACTAGTGAACAGTTGAGGCAGATATGTCTGGTGGAAATGGTTCTGATTGTGGTATATTTCTCAGGTTTCTTTTTTCCCCCTAATACTACATTATTCTCTAATGCATTTCTTTGTACATGATAATTTTCACCAAGCTGATGATTCTATTACAGCAGGGATAATATTCTAACAGCATGAAAGTTTCAATGTCTAATTTCTCATAGTTCAATCTTTGTCAATTTTTTCAATACTGCAGCATTTATTTTGCTCCCTATTCCTACCGAACATTGTCCAGAAAATGGTAATGAGATTTGGCTTTCCTTCTTCTTGGGTTCGCATATTCCTGTCTGGTTGAAAAGAAAGCTGCCTTTCTTTGAAAGCTTGAAAAAATAGCTTTTGTATATTACACAGGCCTGTAAATGAACAAGAATGTTATTGAATCTAAGTACTGCCTCATAATGTCTGTACTACTTTTTATGTCATTCAACTAAAAGCTCCCCTTGTCCAGTGAAGTATGAAATTTTGTATTCAACCCATCACACTTGGTGACGTATGCTCCTCTCTTAGTCAGTCAGTGAAGATTCTTTGTATGTCTTCTGTGTCGCCGAAGCTCTGTTAGGCCCAGGGCTTCAACTGTAAATAAGATATTATTTCTAGCCTAGCATATCTCACAGAGACCAATTTAAACAAATAATTGGAATAGGCTTAATTGTTTTACATTAAAATTATTGACATATTAGTGCCCATAGGTGTAATGGTCACAATGAGTAGGTATAGGCTTGGTACAGGAAATGCCCTTTGCACCTCAAAAAAGTGACATTTTATTTGCATATTGGGTGATGAAAAGGAATTCCCCAGTCAGAATAAGAGCAAGCAGGAGTAGGGCAGCAGGACAACAAAAAACCTTTCAGTCAAAGGACATTTTGAAATTTAGGTGTTATTTGAGAACATGGATTCTGATTTATGTCATTAATGAGCTCTCTGGCCTCACTATCTCAATTTCCTTGTTTGTGGAATGAGGCTATTGAGATAGGTGATTACTAAAATCCAATTGCAGCGGTTTCACTCTTATCAAGTTCAGATACTGTTATTTTGTGTTCTGAAATGGTCATGTCTTCATTTGCTCACTATTATGACAAGGTAACTGTTGATAGAACTCTGGTTTACTAAAGAAATTCCTTCTTAATGTATGGGCCATGATCAATAGTTGTTAATCTTTGCTTATAAAAACAGCATGATTTCACCATATCAAAACATTTGATAAATACTATTTTAATTTCCATTGTATATTTGCGATAATATACTTGAAATAAGTCAATCATCAAAAAAGATTTAAGTTATGAGTGAGCTGAGACTGTCAGAGACAAACTGCTCTGTCAACATTTATTTATTCAGAACCTTTTCCTTACTGCAAATGTTCAATAAGAAAAAATGTATTCATTCCCTACCTATTAGTGCAGAATTAATACAGAATATTTCAGAAAATTATCTAAATTGCTGATAACTCAAGAGCATGAAAATTGCTCAGACTGGTTATAGATAAAATTTATTTAGTCATCTTCTAACATTTTGATTTTTTTTCTTTGATTTTTTTTCAGCTAAGTATTTTGCCATTTCATTAGCCATGCAATGTAGTATTCATTAAGGAAATTATAATGCAAAACACATAGAGAATCTATTGGCCTGAACACATTAGCAGGGGTAATATTAAAGGCAAGATGATGTGCTTTATAGTTCATCTTTTGTCCTATATATTTATTTTCCTTTTTATGTCATCTTGTTACAGAAAATCTCTCATTCAGATTGAAACGGTTATATGTAAAAAAAGATATGATGTTTCTAACAGTTTACTTAAGATTTGACTTAAATAGCTTTCATCTTGTAAACTCCTCTTGACCTTTCATTACTTTTAAGCTTGGAACTCTTAGTTTCCTTACTCAAAAATATTATTATTAGTATCAATGAATTGCCAGACAATTTTGATAGGAACATCACAACACTAAGGCATTTGCTTCATAGGTGCACATTTGTTAGCATCTTATATTATGTGCAGATAATTATAACCCATATTATTACCACAGATATATGTTAATGTCTAGTTATCACAAAGCAGAAATGTTAGCTGAGCATAAAAATTAATGTCAGGATGAAGGGGATTACGCAGGCAGCCCTCTTCTACCTTCCACTTCCCAACTCAGCTGCAGGGATGATCAATGCTGCCATGGACTTAATATATCCAGGAACATGAGCCTTACATTTTGTCTTATCAGGGTGATGAAAACCAAAATTTAGGAGAACTTACTGGGAAAGGAGCAATCTCATTTACTTTTAGTCTTAATTCTGCCTCTTTTCTGCATTCTCACTGATGAAGCCAAATGTAGTAAGTACCACACGAGCATTCAGGGCAAAAACACTAGAAGCAAAGTATGATCTTTTTCTTTGCCTTGTTTATTGCACATAAATTTCCTCAGGAACTTTTCTGTGTGACAGCTGGATGATGGGTAAACAATAATCAGTATTTTGAGTCCAATGGCTCAAAAATCCATGTTGGTTGATATAGAATATTGTCAAGGATATAAAATCCTTGATGCATCAATCAATTATAATGATTGATTGATGAACTGATCATAAATCCATTCACACTGGAGCTCAAAGATGTCAATTTAGGTAAAAACTTTAACATTTCTACATTAAATGCATGAATACCTACATAATTTGAGCTTACACTAAATGCAAATAAATTCAGAAAATATGTATTTTGCATAGCAGATTTATTTAAATGAAGTAAGAAAGGGTAATTACTTATTCCTTATATTTATATCAGACTTTATGATTTTCAGTATATTCTGACATAAAGAATCTTATTTAATCCTCAAAAAATATTATGAGGCTGGTAAGAGAGTGACAGTATCTAAATTTTGCAGATGAAAAAACTGAAGCTAAAAGATTAAAGATGTAGCAACTCAGTGAAAGGATTATTATTTCAATCAATTAGCATTTATTGAGTGCTTACTACATACAAGGTTTTGTGTGAAGCACTGAGACTAAAACAGTCAACCAAATAGAGAAAAATCCTTGTCCTGATAGAGCTTAAATTATTGGAGTAAAATATGGGAAATTAATAATATAATATCTGTCTTAGCTCAGGCTGCTATTTACCATAGACTAAATTACCATAGACTGTCTGGCATAGACAATAAAAATTTATTTCTCACAATTCTCAAGGTTGTAAGTTCAAGATCAAGGTGCCAGTCAATTAGCTTACCGATGAGGACCCCATTTCCAAATTGCAGTTAGTCAGCTTCTTGCTGCCTCTTCAGATGGCCAAGAGAGGAAGCCCTAGCTCTTTCTAAGAATACTAATTCTATTGATATCATGGGAGCTTCATCCTCATGACCTAACCTAATTACATGTCTCAAACCTAATTACATCCCTCAAACTGCACCTACTAATACCATGCCATTGAGGATTAGGATCTCAACATATGAATTTTGGGGAAATAAAAACATGTAATATAATATAATATAATATAATATAATATTTATACTGTTAATAATATACTGCTTATATTAGTAAGCTCCTATCCAACCCCCTTCATTCCTCATCTAAAACAAGAGTCAAGATTCAATCATTTTACTTCTTCACAGGAATAATAGCTGTCTATATCAGCTATACCTCAGTAAGTAATAGTTTCAGATCTACATCTGCTTTCCCAATATTCAAGATGAGAGATAAGAATGTTTTTATCTTGCCCTCACCTAAGAGATCCTATTCTCAAACTTTTGATCTTCTATGTCTTACTTCATATTAATTTTCTGCAAATTATTATTTTCAATTTGTACCAAACTTTAAAGATTGTGATAATAAATAAATGTTCAGTATGAATAGCCTCTCAAGTCCACCCCTCTCTTCATGATAAAAATTATACAAATCATTATTTTAAGAGAGAAACTGAGAAGTCAAATGTCTTGAAATCCAATTTAAGCTATATTGAAAAAACTGATTTCTTAAATAATATTTTATTATATATAATTAATTTGTACAAGTATAAACCCAAATCATTTAGAATGGGGAGTGCTGTGGTTTGAATATGTCCCCCAAAGTTCATGGGTTGCAAACTTGATCCCTAAAGTATAACAGTTTTTTTTTATTTTTTATTTTATTTTATTTTATTTTATTTTATTTTATTTTATTTTTTTTTTTTTGAGACGGAGTCTCGCTCTGTCGCCCAGGCTGGAGTGCAGTGGCCGGATCTCAGCTCAGTGCAAGCTCCGCCTCCCGGGTTTATGCCATTCTCCTGCCTCAGCCTCCCAGGTAGCTGGGACTACAGGCGCCCGCCACCTCGCCCGGCTAGTTTTTTTGTACTTTTTAGTAGAGACGGGGTTTCACCGTGTTAGCCAGGATGGTCTCCATCTCCTGACCTCGTGATCCGCCCGTCTCGGCCTCCCAAAGTGCTGGGATTACAGGCTAGAGCCACGGCGCCCGGCCAGTATAACAGTTAAGAGACAAGATCTTTAAGAGATGATTGGACCGTGAAGGCTCTGCCCTCATTAATGGATGAACACCATTATTGTGGGAGTTGATTTGATGTTATAAGAGTGAGTTCCTTATAAAATAATGAGCTTGGATTATTTATCTTTCTCTTTCACCCTCTCTTGCCCTTCTGCCTTTTGCCGTGAGATCATGCAGCAAGAAGTCTTGCAAAATGCTGGCCCCTTGATCTTGGTCTTCCCAGTCTCCAGAACTGTTTGAAAATAAATTTATTCTTATTACTAATTACCCGGTCTGTGGTATTCTGTTATAGCAGGAAAAAACAGGTTGAGAGAGAAAGCAACAATGATGGCTAAGTTTGGCAATTTTTTTTCTTTTTTCTTTTATGTGCACTTCTGCAAGTGTGTGTGTGCCTGTGTGTGTTTCAAAATTTTTGTGTTTCAGTTTATGAACTTGGTGACTTCTCTTTTTAAAAAATCTGTTATATAATAACTGTCTCTTAATGATAATGTGATAATTTCATTTACTAGTAACTCTAAATTACAGCCCTCACTATCTTCACTTGTGATGGAAATAAAAGTATAGCCTGGGGATGTCAAATCTATCATGAAAACTTTCAAATATATGGTCAATTAACACAGAAACTTTCAAATATACGATCAACTTTAAGTTTTAATTACACATAAAAGATTTTGTGTGTCACTGACATACTGCTATTCACACTCCTATGCATTTATTTATCTACTAAATAAAACTATATTAAAAATCTAAACCTTTGTTCCAATGTATTTTTTTCTTCTAGGAAAGAAAGAGGAGTTCAAACTAAGATTCCGTTCACATAACAATCTAAAGAAAACATGTAACTATTCATTCTTCCATGGTAGCCTTTCGAACGTCTGTGTTTGGAAAATGCTTTTCCAGAATTTGAGCATTACCTTCTTTCCTAGCATACATTCTATCAAAGACAACTTCTTTAATTTGTAGTAACAGGATAGTGTTATCCTGAATTTGCTATTCATCAGAATATTGCATAATATAAATGATATATGATACTCAGAGTTTCTAAATTACAGTTAGAATTCCATTCTATCCTATTTTCTTTGAAAAGGCATATGCATGCGCTTTTTTTTTTCCTATTGATTTCATTCTCTCCAAGAAGACATAAAAGAAGTTGAGGTTATTATGTTTCACCTCTTTTAGCTGTTATGCTGGCTTCTTTTGCAACCAGAGAAATTTGGGTGATTGTGCCTTACTACAATTAGGTGAATAAATAAGCATCTTTACTATCCTAAGGCTCCTCATAAAAGTTTAAAATAAAAACTGTAGTATACTCATTAATATAGTGTTCAATGGAGAACTTCTGTAGAAAATATTACCAACATTTAATTAAGTAAAAATATAACCAAAAGAAGCAAGCACCAGTACTTCTCTGAAATTCAAGCAGTCGTTATAGTGAACACTGTCCATTGAATGTAATTTCTGTATAAACTAAGGTTTTATAATTGGTCACATGTTGTTTATTCATAAACAAGATGGAGACATCTCTCTCTCACTTAAACGTTCCATCTGATCCAGTAGGTATGTTTCTTCCATCCTGTGGATTTCTCCCTTTGTGGAGTGTCTCCCTCTTATGCATGATCTGAAGAGTTGCTAGCCTAATAACTCTGCAGTCTAATCAGCGTAGAAGAGAAAAAAGGTGATAGAAGAAGATTCACCCTCTGTTTATGGCCCTGACCCAGAAGTTGCCTATGTCACATTCGTTCAAATTCCATTGGCTGGAACATCTCTCTATGGTCATAGCTAGCTAGAACAAAGGTCTGAAAATGGAGTCATTTCTTCTGTTTTCCCTCCTCCTCTGTCTTCTCTATTTTATCTTTTACTCTGTTACCGAGGAGAGGTGGCTGAAAAAAATTAGAGTGTTTACTACAATGAAATAGAATGGAAAATAATTATTGGGAGATAATGAAACAATCACTACTGTAGTCTTATTAAAAGCATATTAACTATTCTGTTCTGAAAAGCTGTATATATTGAATTTCCAGTAAATTTTCAATCAACTAAAATAAATGGATAACAAAGGAAAATATAAATATAAATGGAGACACATAAATTTTCCAGTGTATGAGTTTAAGAGGAATCACTTGCATGTCATTTTCTGAAAATTGATATCCAGTTATTTAGATGATTTGATATTTGAAGTGTTTATTTTATTGGATTCTTCTATAATGAAATCCCTTCTTATTCCAAGATAATAAAGATACTATTCCATTCTTTTTTCTTCTTAGTTTGATATTTAAGTCATCAATCCACCTATAATTTATTTTGGAGTATAAATTATGTACCTGTTTTTATGTTTTCTTCATATAGTGAGTAGCTTCTCTAAAATCTTCTGTAGATTTTTGGTTTAATTTCTGTCATATACATTTAATTGTCTTTTCTTTCATTCATTAAATACTTTTTTTCGTTAAATACTTATTAAGTACTGTTATATGTGGTGAGCATACAACAAGGGTTAAAATATCTGTTTTAAAATCACAAACACTTTAGGGAGGTCAACTTTTAAAAATATCAGATAATGAAAACATGATTCAAGTATTTCTGTACTTCATGTTTTTATCAATTAGCTTACTTGCCTTTTCTTGTATATATAGTTATTGCTATACCTTTGCAGAGCAAAATGAAGAATATATAGGGCATTTACTTTCTTTTTGTTTTTCTTTTTAAATTTTTCTTGTTGATGTTTATTCTTTTGCATAAGGTATTCATTTTCACAAAATATGAAAATAAATATCAAAAACTAAGATGTGAGTTATACTAAATTTTAGTTTAGTGGGGAATATTTACAGATTTTTAAAAGTTAAGTTTTTCCATTTGTAAACGTGACATATCTCTTTATCTTGTTCACTTAAAATTGACAATATGGGCGCGGTGGCTCAAGCCTGAAATCCCAGCACTTTGGGAGGCCCGAGGCGGGCGGATCACGAGGTCAGGAGATCGAAACCATCCTAGCTAACACGGTGAAACCCCGTCTCTACTAAAAATACAAAAAATTAGCCGGGCGTGGTGGCGGGCGCCTGTAGTCCCAGCTACTCGGAGGCTGAGGCGGGAGAATGGCCTGAACCTGGGAGGCGGAGCTTGCAGTGAGCCGAGATGGAGATCGCGCCACTGCACTCCAGCCTGGGCGACACAGCGAGACTCCGTCTCAAAAAAAATAAAATAAAATAAAATAAAATTGACAATAGTTTAGAAATTTTATACAAACGGTCTCATTTTTTTAAGTTAATTAATTGCTGTCTAAAATCATTCCTATATTTTCTAGTCATTATTTTGATGTGCCAAGACTATGTTATTTTTTAGAGATAATCTTATATCAGGCAAATTTTATAAAGTCTTTTATTAGTTCTAATGATTTCTTAACTCAAATGGAATATTCTAACTAAGTGAGTAGATATCATATTGTGTTGGTCAACCATTTAGGTAATGCGTTTTCTTTGAGACTTAGCAGTGCAAATGAAAGAAGATATAATGATTGTGTTTTTTATTGTGTTTCAGATGTTCAATTATGGCTTTCAGAATTTTCTAATATTTCTCCTATTAGTTTTGATAACTTATGGTTTCAAGTTGTTGTCTATTTTATTGAGTTTGTCAAATTTATAGGCAGAAATACTATCTTTCTGTTATTCTTTTGATGGCCATTGGACATTTACAAATGCCTTTGATTATTTTCTAAGTTTTGGTAATTTGTATTTTCTCTCTTTTCAATTTGATTAGTCAGCCTAAAGGTTCAAAAATTTTATTATTCTTTTTAATGAAGCCAGTTTAGTTTTGTTGATTTTCTCTATTGACTGTCCACTTTGTATTTAATTAATTTCTGCTCTTGTTTTTTTTTTTTTATTTTTTTTTATTATTTACTTTTTTGGGGGGGGATGGAGTCTTGCTGTCATTGTCCAGGATGGAGTGCAATGGTTTGATCTCCACTCACTGCAACCTCTGCCTCCTGGGTTCAAGCAATTCTCCTGCCTCAACCTCCCAAGTATCTGCAATTACAGGCATCTGCTACCACGCCCAGCTACTTTTTTGTATTTTTAGTAGAGATGAGGTTTCACCATGTTGGCCAGGCTGGTCTTGAACTCCTGATCTCTGGTGATCTACCCGCCTCAGCCTCCCAAAGTGCTGGGATTACAGGCGTGAGCCACTGTGGCCTGTCTCGTGTTTTCAATACTTTCTTTGTTTTATTCAGTTTGAGAATAATTTTCTCTTGCTTTTCTAAGATTTTTATGGGGGAGGTTTATATTACCAATTTTAGCCTTTTTTCTTATTTTCTAATATAAACATCTCAAAGTCATAAGTCTCCCTCTAGAAATGCTTTAGCTCCACCCCAGAGATTTTTATCAACAGATGGTCCTCAGATTACAATTGTTCTACTTAACAATTTTCCAACCCTACAATGGCAAGAAAACAATATGCATTCAGTAGATACTGTACTTGAAGTACCCATACAACCATTTTCTTTTCACTTTCACTATAGTATTCAATAAATTACATGAGATTTTGATAATTTATTATGAAATAGGCTTTGTGTTAAATGACTTTGTCCTACTGTGTGCTAATGTATGTATTATAAGCATGTTTAATATAGGCTAGACTAAGCTATGATGTTGAGTAGATTATGTGTATTAAATGCATTCCAACTTATGATGGGTTTATCAGGGTATAACCCTATCATAAGTCAAGGATCATCTAAACTGAGTTTTAATAATCATGTGATACAAATATGTTCTTATTTCTGGATTTAAATCTTATTCATCTACATATTATTTATACAAACATTTTTATATTTCTGAACATATCAATGCAGAATTTATATATTTCTATTGAATATTAATGTAATTCTGTGATTAGATAATAAATTATGTATATTTGATATTGTTTACATTTATTGAGATTTGTTTTATGGCCTATCACATTGTCTTCATTGGTAATTATTCCATGTTCCTTTACAAATGTGTTTGCATTTAGCATAATGATAGATACGGTTGTGAGATTTAGTTATAACATCTTGAGAGCTGTTTTTAATTTATCTCATCACTTCTTTGTTATTTTTTCTCTTATCTTGCCATATTTATACTATTTACTGGTATTCCACTTTATCATTGATTTGTTTGTTATAAATTTTTTTAGTTTTTGTTTTCTTAATGAATTCTCTAGGTTAGTGCTATCTATTAGATTATTTACTTGTATTCCATTTTATCATATATTTATTTATTATAAATATCTTTTTGGTTTTTGTTTTCTTAGTGAATTATGTAGGGTAGGGCTTTCTACTAGACCATTCAACGATGGTAGAAATGTTTCATATCACCTTTACCCAAGTTAGTAGTCAGTAGCCACATGTGACCATTAAGCACATGTGCAACAGAGAAACTAAAATTATAATTTAATTTGTTAAATAATTTAAATTAAATTCACTTAGCTACATGTGGCTAATGGCTACCGTATAAATTGTGCAGCTCTAGGATATGCAATCACATCTTTTAACTTATTACAGTTTTCCACAAAATAATATCATAACATTTGCATAGCATTTAAGAATACTGCAGTAGTATAACTCCATTTTCTCATGTTACATTTTTTGTGCTGTTATTTTAATATATTTTATTCTACATATCTTAAAATATATAATATATTGCTTTTTTTTGCTTTCAATATTCAATTATCTGGCCGGCACGATGGCTCATGCCTGTAACTCCAGCACTTTGGGAGGCCGAGTCAAGCAGATGACTTGAGGTCAGAAGTTCAAAACCAGCCTGGCCAACATGGTGAAACTCCTTCTTTACTAAAAATACAGAAAACAGCCAGGAGTGGTGGCACATGCCTGTGATTCCAGCTACTCTGGAGGCTGACGTATGAGAATTGGTTGACCTGGGAGGAGGAGGTTGCTGTGAGCAGAGATTGTGCCACTGCACTCCAGCCTGGGTGACAAAGAGAGACTCTGTCTCAAAATATATATATGTTCAATTATGTGTTATAGAAATTAATGAAAGAAAGAAAAACATTCTTTATATTCACAGATAAATGACATTTCTATTCTTAAAGAATGTTCTCTATTAATTTAAATTATAATTACAAGTTTTCTTTTATTTTCACCCAATAATGTCAGCAGTGTGGGTTTGGTACACATTACAGGTACAAGTAATATAGGTAGATTAAATTTTAGTATAGCCTTGGAAACCTGAAAAGGCTTAATACATGGTTATTTAAGGAACGAAGATTCTAGACAGTGGGCATATTTAGAAAGAATATTTAGGAGAAGAATGTCCTAGGCAGAGGAAAAATCTAAGTCCTTTAGCCAGGAGCATGAGTGACCCTTTCAGGGAATAGAAAGGATGGCTGTTCTGCTAAAACCAAATGGATGAAGCAAAGTTAGGAGTGGAAGTCAAGGTACTGGGATCATTCAGGACCCTGTAGGCTTTTTAAAAACACTGGCTTTTATTCCAAGTAAAATAGGGAGCTGTTTCAGACATTTAAGAGCAGAGTGACATAAAACGATTTAAGTTTTAAAAGTACACATTTCTTGGAATAAACGACTCTGAGTAGAGGCCAGGAAATGATTAAGACAACAGATGTTTGTGGCATTGACAAAGGTGATGTCAGTAACATGGTGAGAAGTGGTTAGATTTTAGATATATGCTGCAGAATTTCCTGGTGGATTGTATGTGTCTTATGGAAATAGAGAGAAGTCACTGGAAGATGGTATATCCATCAATTAGTTGGGTAAGTCAGGAGTATAAGGAGTTTTGAGGAAATCAGGTGTGCAGTTTGGGACATATTAAATTTGAGAAGTCTACTTATATCTTGGTAAAGTTATCAAGTAAATAAATATCTGGAGTTTGGGAGAGAGATGTGGTCTGATGGTATGAATTTGAGGGTTCTCACCAAATAGAGGATATTTAGCTACTGGGATGAATTAGTTGCCGTGGAATTGAGTATAGATCAGAAAACCAAAAAATCAAAGGCTATTACCTGTGGACACTCTAATATTAAAACATTTTGATGAAAAAGTGGGAAGCAGCAAAGAGGTTTAAGGAGAGACCAGGGAGTAAGAGGACAACCGCAAACTGCCGCTGGGTCAAATGATGGCTGTCAGGTCAAGGACTGACAACGAACTGTTGGGTTTGGCAACAAAAGAGAGCATTGCTGAATTGGTGAAAGTCATTAGAGCAATTACAGAGAAGTGGTAAGGGTGAAACCTGGACTTAAGAGAGAATAGAAGAGATAGCGTGCTTCATAAAAGTGACAACTATTTCTAAGAATTTTGCTCTATTGGGGAAGAGATTTGGCTCTGAAATTCAAACGTACTTGATGAGAAAGATGCTGTTAAGGTTGTTTTTAAGTAGTGAAAAACCTAAGTATTTTGAATATTTATGATAATGTTTCTACTGGGAGCAAAAAAATGAAAAAAAATAGTAATTGTTGGAGATATGTCTTCAGGTAGTGAAGAAGGAATTTGATGAATTTGATTTAATGTACGTGGTGTAATTTGGGGGAAGTTTAAAAGTCCACCCTTTAACTTCTCTCTTTAATTTGAATTCTGCATGTTTCATTGGGGTGGCATCTCAAGACAAAGATTTTCAATTGCTATAATTTCTCCCTGTTTGATTTCATCCCCACAGGGTATTACTGGCCCTTGGGGAATTTTCTTTTACTACTGATTCCCAAGAGATACTTTTTATATTTTATCACTGTTGTTTAAATCAGCTATCAGTATGTATATGAGGAGATGATTGGTCAAGAGATTGGGCTGATCCATTTGACTGGACCTAATAACTCTTGTTCACTGCCCCCTATCCAAGCAGGGCTCTGGTGGACCTTGCATTTTGTTCACGCTGTGACGTGGGTGGATTGTTTTATTTTGTTTATTTTTATCTGACTTGAAATAGAAATAGGATAATAATCATCTACACAGGGCAATGTAGAAAAAAATAAAATGAGCACATTAAGAAATTTCTCCTCATGCCTATCATTAGCCTTCTAAATCAGCCTCACTTTAGGATAACTGCAACTTAAGTCACTAGCAATTTATCGGTCTTTTATGCTTATTATTTGGATTCTTCAACCTTCTTATAACTTCTGAGACACCTCTGGTGCTGTTATGGAGAGATCAGCCATAGCCTATGTTGTTTCATCATCTTGTTTCATTACAAATATTTTAATAATCAAAGAGGAATCTTTACATTCTTTACATTTTTAGCCATCACATTCAGATATTAATAATCAGTTATATTTCCCTTATTAAATATAACAAAGCAAAATCTTATTGCAATTTAATTTGAATTTATAATAACAAATAATTCTTGAAATGCAATAACTTTACCCCATTTGTTTCATTCAGTGTGACACAAGTGCTGTTCAGATGCAAATACACAGTCTTAAACCTTTGAGAAGTATGCAGCCATCCAGACAACCATTTTTACATGTGTTATAGTGAACATCTTTAATGAAAATGCTAGCTTTTTGGAGTACTGCAAATTCCTTTTCTTGTAAAAATTCTTTGTTAAATTATAGTGCTTCTGAGGGATACAACTTTGAAATTATTTTCTTGGAACTTGAGCTCGGCTGAATGATGAAGAATTGATTACTGAGTATAACTGTTCAAACTAGATTTTTGATGCTTTCATTTGGGTACTGTGAAACCAAACAAACAAAAAGTTGTGAAGCAGTGTGCCAAAATTAAGGGAAATGTGATGAGAGCCCTCCCACAATTCCTCCCTAGAGATGCACAGAGACACTTACAGTGTAGCCATCACAGCAATAAAACATTCTGCATTCCCTTTCTTACACTATGCTAGCCATTGTTGGAGGTGTTCCTCCACCATGGTAACTGTTGCCATGGAGACCACCAGCATTACTGATGGAATCTCCACCTGCCAAGCACCATTTCTCCAGTGTGACCCCTCTTAGAAGCTCACTTCTGAGGGAGGAGAAATTGCCTGGTCATCATTGTAAACTTTTTTAGGGAACTTTAAAGAGAATAGGGCTAGATTATCCTGGAACCTAAGACCTTGATTCGTAGATTCCAGCTATTTTACATTGGTTTGTTATCAGGAGCTTTTTGATGTGTATTTTTAAATTCTATGTCCATGCTTCAGATAAGACCAAGTAAATCTCATCTTCCTGGTGTCAGTTTAAGAATTGTTTTTATTTATTTACCTTGTAAATCCGTATATTGGTTTGGAGTACCTAAGTGAAATGAACAACTAAATGACATTGGTTACATTAAAAACTTTCGAGAACTCTGCTTCTTAAACCTTAAACTATCTAGCCCTTGTGAGGTATCAGTTTTCCCCATTCATCGCAAACTAAAACTTCCATAAAATACAATGAAAAAATGACCAGAAAAATGAAACAAATAAAAAGGCACAAAAATATAAATCACATTTTCATTATAAGATTAAGTAGATATGAAATTACTCTGACAAGTTGTTCTAAAGTTTTTAAAAATGTTACTCTCAGTTACTGCACTATCTCCATTTAGACTGTTAAACATCAGTTTAGGGATGAAAACTGGCCCCCTGCCTTCATTTTGAGTAGTCCTAAAGTATAAGTTTGCTCATCCATCAAGTGCATAAAATACTACCTATACCTCTTTATTCAGAGGGTCAAGAGAGAGAATAAGTTAGAGAGAAACTCAAAACCATTGATTTTAAGATAAATGTAAGAATTTATCTTTACATTTATTTAGTAGTTAATGTAATACCGTGTAATGAGACCAAAACTGTTTTGAAACATAAACTACAACAAAACGTTCAGAGAGTGTACTGGTGCATTTTCTTTGTCTGTGTAAATAATCTTCAGTGTTTTTTTCCTCAAACTGTCAGATGTCACACTGGAATTCTGCCATCAACATGTGACACTCAGCCAGCTAGTGGTGACAATCCAAGGTGTTAACCACAAAGCTGACCTGACTAGCATAAAAATGTTGGCTTCACAGTATGCTTTCTAAGAAGAAAGAACAGAATTATCCCAAATTGTTTTGGTACATCATCTATAGTACACTGAATGGGAGGCAGGGAAATATAATTTTTAAGTGATTCTTTCCTGAAAGAAGGAAACAAATTTCTTTTCACATAAGAGGGAAAGAGATCTGTTATTAATGAAAGACTAACACAGGAAAATGCTGAAATCATTTTTCATTCTGGATGAAAATGCACTTGAGAAAGCTTTGCAAATGAAAGAAACCTTCAGAAAGCTGAAATAGGCTGGGTGTGGTAGCTCATGACAGTAATCCCATCACTTTAGGACGCTGAGACTGGTGCATCATTTGAGGTCAGGAGTTCGAGACAAGCCTGGCCAACATGGTGAAACCCTGCCTCTACTAAAAATACAAAAATTAGCCAGGTGTGGTGGTGCACACCTGTAATCCCAGCTACTTGGGAGGCTGAGGAATGAGAATCACTTGAATCTGGGAGTCGGAGGTTGCAGTGAGCCGAGATCCTACCTCTGCAGTCCAGCTTGGGCTCCAGAGTGAGATTCCATCTCAAAAAAAAAAAAAAAAAAGCTGAAATATAGGTAGTGGTTTAATTAATTAATGAATTAACTTTTTTTGAGACAAGACCTTGCTTTGTGACCCAGGCTGGAGTACACTGGCATGATCATAGCTTCTTGTAGACTTGAACTCCTAGGCTCAAGTGATCCTGCCTCATCCTCCCGAGTAGCTGAGATAGTTCTGTGTCACCAGGCTGGGCTTAATTTTTGATATTCAAGTATTCTAAAATCAAAAATAAAATAAAAATAATTTTAAATAAACTTAGTTGTTTTTGCATTTGAAAAAATTACCTAGAAATTCAAAAGATTTCCTTTAGCTTAAAATTTATATAGTTAAAGGCACCTAAAGTTGCACTAAATCGGAATTATAAATTGCTGTATGAATCTTTTGATATGAAACTTAAAGGTTTTTTCTGAAATTCAATAAATTAAAATAAATTTTAGGAATTTTGGTGAAAATAATGAGGCATAAGTAAATAATTCAAAGTTCCCTTTATTATTTTTAACTTTAAAATTTTAGATTCAAGAGGTACATGTGCTTGTTATATGGTATATTACATACTGGTGAAAATTGGCCTTCTAATATCCCATTATCCAGATAATTAACATTGTACCCAATATGTAATTTTCAACCCTCTCCCCTCTCCCGCCCTTTTGGAGTCCCCAGTATCTATTTTCATTATCATGTCCATATGTAGACATTCTCTAGCTCCTACTTATAGCCCCTACTTATAAGTGAGAACATGTAGTATTTGGTTTTCTATTTTTGAGTTTGTTCCCTTAGGTTAATGGTCTCCAGCTCTATCCATGTTGCTGCAAAGGACATAATTTTATTCTTTTTATGGCTGTGTGGTATTCTTAGTGTGTGTATACACACATATATGCATATATACACATTGTATATATGTGTGTGTGTGTATATATGTGTGATATCACATGTGATATATATAGAGAGATATGACATTTTCTTTTTCTAATTAACTGTTGATGGACACTTAGGTTGATTCCATGACTTTGCTATTGTGAATAGTACTGCGATGAATATATGAGTACAGGCATCCTTTGATATAATGATGTCTTTGAGTAAATGATTCTCTTTTGAGTAAAAGGAGAAGAAATCATATCAAAAGGGCACCTAGCATTTCTGGGTTGAATGGCAGATCTATTTTTATTCTTTGAGAAATCACTACACTATTTTCCATAAAAGTGGAACAAATTTACATTCCCACCAACAATGTATGAGCGTTCCCTTTTCTCTGCATCCATGCCAACATCTATTGTTCTTTCACTGTTTAGTAAAAACTTTTTTGACTGGTGTAAGATGATAGCTCATTGTGCCTTTAATTTGTATTTCTCTGATGATTAGCAATGTTGAGCATCTTTTTTTAGTGTGTTTGTTGGCTGCTGCTTACATTTCTTCTTTAGAGAAATATCTATTTAGGTATTTTGCGCTGCTTTTAATGGAGTTGTTTGCTTTTTTCTCGTTGAGTTGTTTTCCTTCCTTATAGATTCTGGATATTAGTCCTTTGTCAGAGGCACAATTTAGAAATATTTTCTCCCATTCTGTAGGTTGTTTATTCTGCTGATTATTTATTTTGCTGTGCAGAAGCTTTTTAGTTTAACTTCCAATTGCCTGTTTTGTTTTTGTTGCATTTGCTTTCGGGGTTTAGGAATCATAAATTCCTTGCCTAGGCCAATGAACAGAAGAATGTTTCCTAGGTTTTCTTCTAGGAATTTTATAGTTTCAGGTCTTACATTTAAGTTTTTTAATGCATCTTGAGTTAATTTTTGTACATGGTGAAAAACAAGGGTTGTTTCATTCTTTTGCACATGGCTATCTAATTTTCCTGGTGCCATTTATTGAATAGGGTGTCCTTGACCCATTGTTTATTTTTTGTCAATTTTATTGCAGATCAGTTAGTTACAGGTAAATGGATACACAGATCAATGTAATTGAACAGAATTATTTTTAATCTGAAGGAAAACCTGACATTTCTCATCAGGAATGAATGTGTCAAAATCAATATGTACATGTTAATGAAGTAAAAGTGTTCAGAGAGAAAATTTCACTGTTTTTATTAACATGGAATAAAGAACTGTCACATTGAAGCAAATAGTCTTACATAAAATATAATATACATAAGAAAAATGGAGAGGAAAGATCTGATGACAATGAGAATAAGAGCACACATGTATGGAAAATACAATGGAAGTTGTTCCCCAAAAGACCACCAGGATGACTAAATCGTAGGAAAGTGAACTTTATTGTGATATAGGTTTGCAAGTCTGGAAGAAAAAGTTTCCACTGTGCACAACAGGCATTCTCTCTTTGAAGAATGGAAAGAAAATTTGGGCTTTATGTCTCACAGGACCTGTATCATATATTTTCAGAAGGTTTGGGGGAAAAGCTATACATATTTATGAGAGGAGCAGTGTGCATGCATAATGGATAAACATGTATGTAACATACATCTCATTTTCACTATAGACTTGGTTTAGCAATAAAATGACGTGGAATATGGCTTTTTACATCAGAAGGTGAACTATAAAATACAATGATGGTTTGTGTGCAGCCTCTATAAACTGGCTGACACTGGCGTAAGGTCCAAATTATTTATCAGGGAAGAATATTTGCAGGGTCAATTTTCTGTCAAATCAGAGTTTTAGTGGTCCAGGTTGTAAATCACAGTTACGATAATTTGTCTGATCTCTCCTATTGTTAGGGAGTTTAGTGAGAATTTAGAAATTTGCCATGCCTGTGAGGCCTTGAACCTTTGACCCATAGGTAACTTTTTTTTAACCTTAGTGTCTATCTTAGCTGATAAAGGTCTCCCATATCACAAGAAACTAACAGTACAAACATTTAAGAATTATTTTTTTCCTAGGGACCAAATGTTTGTGTCTCCCCAAAATTTACATGTTAATATGTTAGCTCTTTAATGTGATGGTGTCAGAAGATGGGAGCTTTGGGAGATAATTAGGTCATTAAAAATACAATCTTTCATGAAAGAGAATAGTGCCCTTGTAAAGGAGACCCAAGGGAGCTCCCCTATTCCTTGCCTTCTGCCATGTGGGAACACAGATAGAATATGGTCATCTATGAACCAGGAAGTTGGCCCTTACCAGAACTCGACCACAATGGCATCCTGATCTTAAACTTCCAGCCTCCAAAATTGTGAGAAATAAATTTCTGTTGTTAGAAGCCATGCAGTCTAAGGTATTTTGTTGTAGCAGCACAAATTGACTAAGATAATATTAAACTTCTACTTATGGTCTACTTTTAGCAACCCAAAACTCAAAAGCAATCTATTAAAAAAGTGATTTTTAGTTGAACATTGTTTCTGTTCCTTCTGATATACCATTAATAGTTTGATTGGATGTTAATTCCTTTAACTTATATTTCATAAGCTAAAATAAGTTTAGCACAAATTTTTTTGCATGAATAAAGCAATGCTTATTGAAAGCTTGCTTTCCATAAGACTTGATATCAGCCCTTTCATTCTCAAATGTGAGATACTGCCACACTGGATAATGAAGAGAAAGGAGCTTTGAAATTCATTATTTCACACTATCAAAAATTGCATTTAACTTCTGCATTACCCCATGACTAATGCATCTGAGAAGGCCTTTATGTACTGGAGAGTTTAATATTAGTCTTTTTACTACCTGATATTTGTAGCTAAAAATTTTTTTCCAAGTAGAATTTTTTGGAGATATATATCAACTGATAGAAGTATGCCAAGTTGCTGACCTTCTGAAATTGTAAGACAGGCCTTAACAAAATATCTTAACAATATTGTTTAATTCAACACTAAATAAATTAATTAATTTAAAATATTGAACTTTTAAATAAATATATAGGTATGATATATTATTATATTACATATAATACATTATATTTTATATACTATTTATTATTGTATATGTAATAACAATTTCAACCATTGCTCTTCAAATGAAACCAATAGACTTTTGAAAGCATTAAAAATGTATCATAAAGTTGAAATACATGTGTCAACATTCTAGGTAATGTAGTTTTAGGCATTTTAACATTTGACACAATACAAAACAGAAACAAGACTTAATGGAATAAGATTCTTTAGAATATCTTTCTAATCTGAGTTAAAGTCATCAAAGAAGATGCCCCTACATCTAATCTCTCAGTGTAACAGCACTTGAAAGATACTTTAATTCAGAATTTTATGAACTCAGGATGTTTAAAGTAAAATAACTAAATCATTGTTTTGCAATTTCTGTTATGTTATTTTTAATACAGAATTTACTTAAAATAAATGCATATAGTATTTCTAAGACCTTTCAATACCTTCCATCTTTAGAGAAATATTGAAAATGTGACTAACTGAAAAGTTTATTTTATTTTCTATTTTTCTTTTTGTTTGTTTTGTTTAGCGGCTGCTTACTTTTCTTATGTTCTGCACAACTGTCAAGCAAAATGAGGTTTTTAGTTTTTTTATTATCAAGTCCACCTTCTAGATTTCTGTTGACCCATGTGTCAAAGTTTAGTATATTTTTTATCATTTGTATGAACAGAGCAAGTTTGATTTTGTCAATGAACCTGACAAAATGCCAAACATTATTTATTTATTCATAAAGAATGACTTTTCCTTCAGTTCATATTACTGTGTACCTGTCTCTAATCTCAGTTCTATGATTACATATATAAGGTGATTTCTTTCATAACATTGAGTATATTTTCTTCTACTTCTTTCTGTAAGAAGAATAGCTTCCTGATTGGGGAAGGTAACTTTTTTTTGGCAGAAATACAAGATTCAGAAACATTCTATGTCACAACATTAATCATTCTTCAATTAAAAAATTAGTAATTTATTTTGGATGTTGTAGTTCATAATTGTTCATCATCAACCACTTCATACTTAAATTTCTGTTTGCTACATGTATTAGGCCACATTTGAATTGCTATAAAGAAATAGCTGAGGCTGGTTAATTTATTTAAAAAGGAGGTTTAATTGGCTCATGGTTCTGTAGGCTGTACAGGAAGCATTGCGCTAGCATCTGCTTGACTTCTGATAATGCCTCAGGGAGTTTTTGCTTTCAAGATAGAAGGCAAAGAGGAACAGGCATGTCACATAGCAAGAGAGAGAGAGTAAGAGACAGAATTGTAAACAATCAATCTCACATGAACTAATTACCATGGGGAGGGCACCAAGCCATTCATGAGGGGTGGGCCCCTATGACTCAAACACCTCCCACCAGGCCCCACCTCCAACACTGGAGATTACATTTCCCCATAAAATTTGGAGAGGACAAACATCCAAACTATATTATTCCGCCATATCCCCCTGAATCTCATGATCTTCTCACCTTGCAAAATACAATCATGCCTTCCCAACAGTTCCTGAAAGTCTTAACTCATCCCAGCATCACTCAAAAGTACCTGACAGAGCAAAAGCGTCACCATCTTGGACAAGTCCCTCATTCTAAAGTTCACCTTAATAAAAAAACTGCCTAAATCCAAAGGGCAGTAGCCTAATGGCTAAGATCAGCATGACCATTAACCAAAAATAACATCTCCAACCAGAAACGTTCCAAACTCCTCCCCGACCAGAGACATGCTAGCCCCGAGATATGCCCCTCCAGCCGTGAAGATGCTAGCCCGAGACACCCCCTATCCAAGCCCCTCTCCAGGCCAGAAGGATGTCTGCCCCAAGACAACCTCCCCTCCTCCCAGAAAGATTCCAACCCCACCGTAAAGTTCTCCACACACATAAACATTCCAAGCTTCTGATAAACCCTCTCCCCCTAAAATTAATATATACTCTTAGTCTGTAAAAGAAAGTGCTCCTGACCAAAATCAGCCAGAAGCACCTCTCAGGTTTTATCTAAAGAAAACCTGTCTTTAATCGCCAGCTGCATTTCATGTTTATTTTCTCTTTCTTTAAGTCTTACAGTACAAAGTTCAAAGTCATCTGACCATCAAGTCAAGTTACTTCTGCCTGTGAGCATGTAAAATAAAAAACAAGTTATTTACTTCCAAGATACAATAGTGATTACATCTTGTTACAAGCATTGGGTAACCATTTCCATTCCAAAAGGGAATATTGGACAGAAGGGAGGGATAATAGGCCCTACACACGTCTGAAACCCAGCAGGGCAGACATTAAATGTTAAAGTTCCAGAATAATCTCCTTTGACTCCAAGTCCCACATCAAGGGCACACTGGTGTGAAGGGGTGGGCTCCCAAGGCCCATGGGCAGCTCTGCCTCTAAGGCTTTGCATGGTGTAGCCCCTGCCCTGGCCTGTTCTTATTGGTTGGAGTTGAGTGCCTGTGGTTTTTCCAGGCTTAGGGTGCAAGCTGCCAGTGGCTCTACCCTTCTTGGGTCTGGTGTGTAGTAGCTATCTTCCTCCAGCTCCACTAGCAGTATCCTGGTGGGGACTCTCTGTGGGGGCTCCAAACCCTCATTTTCCCTAGGCACTGCCCTGGAAAAAATTATCTGTGGGAGCTCCATCCTTATGGCAGGCTTCTCCTCAGGCACCCAGGCTTTTCCATACTTCTTCTGAAATCTAGGGAGAAGCTGCCAAGGCTTCTTCACTTTCACATTCTGCACACCTTCAGGCGTAACACCGCGTGAAAACTGCCAAGGTTTCCAGTGGCTTGGCTCTGTAAAGCAGCAGCCTGAGCTGTACCCGAGGACCTCTGAACCATGGCTGGAGTTGGAGTGTCTGGAATGTGAGGAGCAGTGCGCTGATTCTAAGCAAGCAGTGGTGCCCTGGGCCTGGCGCTTGAAACCATTCTTTCTTCCTAGGCTTCTGGGCCTATGATGGGAGGGGCTGCATCAATGATCTCTGATGAAAAATCCGAAATGCCTGTAGGTTTTTCTCCATTGTCTTAAGTGTTAGCACTTGGCTCCCTTTTAGTCATGCTAATTTCTCTAGCAAGTGGTTGCTGCACAGCCTGCCTGTGTTTCTCTCCTGAAAATGCTTTTTTTCCCTGCCACATAACTCTGCTGCAAAGTTTCTCAAACACTTAAGCTCTATTTCTCCTTTAAACATAAGTTCTAACTTTAAGTTCTTTATTTGCTGTCATATCTGATTGTGGCCTATTAGAAGTAGCCAGATAGCATCTTGAATGCTTTGCTGCTAAGAAATTTCTTTAGCCAGATACCCTAGGTCATCAATTTTAAGTTCAAGCTTCCACAAGTTCCCTAGGGAACAAATACAATGCAGCCAAATTCTTTGCAAGGGCATAATGAGAGTGACCTTTATCCCAGTTCCCCGATAACTTTCTTATTTCCATCTGACACCTCATCAGTCTACCATTCACTGTCCATATTTCTGTCAGCATTTTGACCACAACCATGTATTTATTCACTAAGAACTTTCCCTCATCCTTCTGTTTTCTTCTGATCCCTCAAAATTCTTCCAACCTCTACCTGTTACCCAGTTCCAAAGCCACATCTACACCTTTAGGTATCTGTATAGCAACACTGAGCTTACTGGTAGCAATTTTCTGTATTAGGATACTTTATTGCTGTGAAGAAATATTTCAGGCTGGGTAATTTATAAGGAAAGAAGGTCTAATTGGCTTGTGGTTCTACAGGCTATACAGGAAGAATGGTATCTGCATCTGCTCAGCTTCTGATGAGTCCTCAGGGAGTTTTACTTATGGCAGAAGGAAGCAGGCCTGTCAAATGGCAAGAGAGGAGCAAGAGAGGGAGAGGGAGGTGCCAGGATACTTTTTAAACAACTAGATCTGGCATGAATTCATTACTGCGGGAAGGACAAGCCATTCATGAAGGAATCTACCCCAATGACCCAAACACCTCATAGCAGGCCCTCCCTCCAACATTGGGGATGACATTTCAACATGATATTTGGAGGGGACAGACATCCAAGCTATATCAGTACAATATGATGAAAATCATGATGCGGAAACATTTATTTAAATGTATGCTTAACTATTGAAAAATGTATTACATATCAATTGTATTGCTAAGTATTTAACTTGTTACTAGTACACTTCCCATTTTATTTAGATTGGCATATTAATTTCCCTATTATCAAAATATTATGAAGTTCAGGGATTTATTATTAAGGGGTCATAAAGTAAGCATATTTGTTTTTGTTGCTGCTGTAATCAATTTTCACAAACTTTTGTAACTTAAAATAACATGTATTTATTTTATTACAGTTTCACAGGTAAGAAGCAGTGTTGCAGAGAGACTTGCTGGACTGTCCACTTAGAGCCTCACAAAATTGTGTTTCCTTCTGAAAGCCCTACTACCAAATCTGCTTTGTTTCTATTGTTGGCCAGATTCAGTTCCATCTTAGGTTCCATTTCCTTGATGATTGCCAGCTGGAGCCTTTCTTAGAATCTTAAGACATTTTTGCCGCATCCATTTTAAAATCAGTAATACTGGATTGACTCTTTCTCACTCCAAATTTCTTTGACTTTTCTTTCTGCTACATCTCTCTGACTCCAGTCAAGAAAGTTATCTGCTTTTGAGAACCCATTTGATTAGTTTGGGCCAGCATGAGTGATGGATAATCCAGGATAATCTCCTCATTTTAAAGTCTATACATTTAATTATATTTTCCAAGATTCCAGGGATTAGCTATAGATTTTTTTCTGGAGTCATTCTGCCTACCAGAATTAGTACATAACCTAGCTGGAATTTTATCTTGCTTTCTGATCAAAAAGCACTGGCCTCGCTAGGAAGGGAATACTTTCTGAAATTTTAGGAGTCATCTAGTTTTGCTCATTATCATGAGGAAATTAATCCTTCACCTTAAATTTCTGGAACTGAGAAGAGCAGCAATATTGCAAAATGACTTTGGGGCTAACTACATTTATCTACCTTTCACTCTCCTTGGCTCACTTTTGTGTTTCAAGCAAATTACCCTGGCACTGAGAAAGTACAAGAAGCCAATTGGACAAATATGAGGGAGGGAAAAAAGATGAAAATGGAAACAGAGATCCGATTTTATGATTTCTCACAACCTTTGATTTAGAATTTTTTTTTTTTTTTTTTTTTTTTTTTAGCTTAAGAGCATTATTTTCTCACTATGGATAAAGATAATTCACAATAGAGATAGTTACCAGTCTACGGCTGGTTTCACAGTCATAATCATTATACATAAATTTAGTGAAGTAGGGTTGGGTTTCAAGTTCCATTATCCCAGAATGGATATAGTAAAGCAGTAGCCCCAACGTGGAAATTCATTTCAATCATTTTTAAGTGCTACCCCTTACCACCTATAGCTAAGATGAAGGTTAGTTTTTTCTATTTAACTTCAAATCAGGGATACTTACTTTCTTTCCTTCGTTGGTCTCTTTTTTTTTCTGAGACATGATCATAGGAAGAATGGCTTAATTATTATTTTTTCAAAAAGAATTGTTATGCCCAGACCGTTTATTCCCCAAAGAAGACCACCAGAGTCCAGAGTCAAAGCCAAGCGGCAAGGATCTTTACTGCAAGTTCGAACTTGGTCCCTCCGCTTCACAGCTCACAAGAGGGCCCCGAACGATGCGTAAACTCGCTTTTTATAGCCTGATGTAAATAAGATATGTAAAGTTACAGAGGAACAAGGGAGCTCTTTTAGTTACAGCATTACAATTGGTTAACATTTTAAGTTATATATTTAGCAGTTTTTTATTGGTTCCCGCGCTTTTAGTAAAACCACACGGCTGTGACCTTATCGGGGGCTCTCCAGGTGGTGTTTTTCTAAAGTTGAGATATATGGTTGTCTCTGAGTCGAAAAATGTGTTTGTATTGGGCTCAGGAAGTTGAGAGATATATGGTTTATCTCTTTCAGAATATGGGGCCCAATGTTCAACAGATTAATAATTAGAATATGTGATACGGTTTGGATTTGTGTCCCCACCCAAATCTCATGTTGAATTGTAACCCCCAGTGTTGGGGATTGGTGGGAGGTGATTGGATCATGGGGGTGAATTTCCCCCTTGCTATCCTTGTGATAGTGAGTTCTTATGAGATCTGGTTGTTTAAAAGTGTGTAGCACCTCCCCCTTCTCTCTCATCCTCCTGCTCCAGCCATGTAAGTCCTACCTCCTTCCTCTTTTCCTTCTGCCATGATTGTAAGTTTTCTGATGCCTCCCAGTCATGCTTCCTGTCAGCCTGTGGAACCCTCAGCAAATTAAACCTCTTTTCTGTATAAATTACTCAGCCTCAGGTAGTTCATTACAGCAATGTGAGAACAGACTAACACAATATGCTTTAGTAGAATCTTTTTAATCAATAGAAAAATATATTTTGTTTATTACATGTGTAAAACAAAACATATACACTATCTATCCCCTTATTACTTATATATCTATTGTTTATCTTTTACACATAGGAAATACTATAGCAATGTTTGACAGAGACAAATTTCAATTTATAGCAGAGTTACTTTTTTTATGGTTAAACTTTCAAATTTAGATGAACTTTAAAACTATTAAGATACAAAATGCAGCTTTCAATCTATAACATAATCACAAAGCCAGCACTAAAACACACATTATCACATACAGAAATTAACTAGAGAAAAACTATACTTTTAAAAAGTTGTGTTTTTAATTGACAAAAAATTGTACATATTTGTGGTGTACAATTTGATGTTTCAATATGTGTATACATTTTGTAACTACCAAATCAAGATAATTAGCATATTCATCACCTTAAACATTTGAAACAAAATAACTTTTTTAATAAAACCATATTGCAAAATTTCTGTTCCAAATCTAGCTATATCACTTTTATAACATATGAATAATCTTAGTAATTCAATAAAAAGAAAGTATAAAAGAGATCTAAATTACTTTCAAATCCAAGTATACATAGCAAAAATGTGGAAAATACACACTATTCAAACAGTAAGCATAAAAGAGCTAGAGTATATTTATGACAGACAATGAATTTTAAAATATGAAATTTTAGTTTAAAAAGAGAAAATTATTAATGGTAAATGAATACATATTGAAGGATGATATAACATTTATAAATGCATATGCAACTAATTACAGAGTGCCAAAATTCTTGAAGTAAACCTCGTAGACTAGAAAAGAGAATTACAAATAATTATAAACTCATATTTCAGTAGCTTTATTTTGTAAGTAAAAGAACAAGAAAATGATGTATTTCTAAGAACATAAAAGATTAGAGCAACATTTATAATAAACTGACCTAATTAACAACCATAAAATATTCTATCTAACAACTTCAGAATACATATTTGTTCAGGTGAGCATGGTCCATTAACAAATATAAACCACATGCTGTCATAAAATAAGTTCTATTAAATTTGAAGGATTTAAATTTTATGATATCTGACCACAATGGATTTGAATTACAAGTTAATAACAGGAAGAAATTTAGGAAATCCACAGATATATGGAAATTAAAATATTTATTAAAAAAACCATATGTAAAAAACAGAAGAAATTAGAAAAATATGTTGAATTAAGTAGGTAAAGACAACTTGGAAACTTACAGCATTTAATGTTTTTATTATGAATAACAGTTACTTGAAGTCAGTACTCTAAGCTTCATCATAAAAATTTGAAGAAAGAAGAACAAATTAAACCCTTAGATAAGCAGATAGAAGAAAGGAAACAGTAAAGATCAAGTTAGAAATGGATAAAAAAGGAAAAGCAGCAATCAATAAGACAAACACCAGTGAAACTCAAAATGGTTCTTTAAGAAATATCCATAAATTAAATCAAAGTTTAACTAAATGATCAGTTATTTTACTGATATCAGAATAAAAGCAAGGACCTCAGTACACAGCCAATGGCCATTAGTTGGTAAAGAAATATGGTAAAAAAAAAAGCTTTTATGTTAATTAACATCGCAACAACGGCTTCAAGAAGAGAGAGAAGACATAAATAGTCCTATATCACTTGAATCAATTTATTTATTCAACTCAAAAGCACCCCACAAAGTAAAATCTAGTTCTAACTATATCACTGGTGAATTTTTCAAATCTTATATATATGAATTTTTTCCAATCTTCCCTAATTACTATTTTCAAATATTAATGGAGAAAGAAGCTTCTCAGCTTAAGAGAAAAATGTTACCCTGATATCAAAGCCAGTGAATGACATCACACAAAAAGAAAATACAGTCCAATATCTTTCATGAAGATGAAAAATCATTAACAAAATACTAGACAATAAAATTCATTCATACGTACAAAAGAAAACTAGAACATAATCAAGTGGCATAGGGTAACATTTGGGGAGGAGAAATGTTCTAAAAGCAAATTTTGGTAGTGGTGCATCACTGTACACATTTGCAAAATACACAGGACTGTTTCCTTAGAATATATGGTTTTGGTTTTATATAAATTGAACTTTAAACTAATAAAAATCTTTATAATTACCTAATCAGTAATTATGATATTTTTATTTATATGTTTTATATATCTTTGAGACCAGATCTTGCTCTGTCGCTCAGGCTGGAGTGCAGTGGGGTGATTATAGTTCACTACAGCCTTGAACTCCTAGGCACACGCAATGGTCCCACCTTAGCCTCCCAAATAGCTAAGACGACAGGTGCATGCCACCATGCCAAGGTAATTTTTAATTTTTTTTTTTTTTTTTTTTTTGGTAGAGATGAGGGTCTCACTATACTGCTCAGGCTGATCTCAAACTCCTGGCCTCAAGTGATCTTTCCCTCTTGGCATCCCAAAGCACTGAGGTTACAGGTGTGAGCCACAGTGCCCTGCCCTAATAATTTAAATAGTTTTGAACTTATCATTTTCTTGAGAATTGTGGTTAATACCCAGGATGCTTAATGTCATAATTTACCCAACCTTATAAAAGGTACAACTTGTATAACATAGTAATATACACATTTGTCATTTAATGAAACAGATACTTCAATTAAAAGAAATGATTTTTTCAGCCAAAGCAAAATAAAAGATAGGCTGATAACAAGCAAATAACTTATAAGACACAGAAAGATTAAAAATAAAAGAATGATGAGGTAGATTATAATATTTTAGCAAATATTTCTTCTCCTTTCCCTTAAGCTTTATGATGTTATACTTCTTATCTCTATGATGTTGATCTTGCCATATTAGTTGTCAACACAATGTGCATGAATATAACTTTTGCTCCATCCAAGCAGTGCCTTTAAATACTTTTGATAAATTTAAGCACATTTCAGGCAAAGCAAGTTTTAAGCTATAATTATTAGAGACAAAAATAGGTAATTTACAATGATTAGAGTACCATTACACAGAAAGTCATAAAATTCTAGATTTGTAAAATGTAATAACATTGTTTCACTAGATATGAACACATTCAGCAAAGTTCAAATCTAGGCCTACTGTACATTCATAATGGACAATATCAGCACTCACCATTCAATTAATGATTGAAAGAGCAGGAAATTTTAAATAAGGATATAAAAATTGTCACAAATTTGATTAAGAATATTTATGTCATTGATATAGATTAATAAAAGAGAGCATTCAGCAATGAACAAATACATTTTTCTTTCATCTAGTCAATGATCGTCTAATAAAATTGATCTTTTCTGGATCACAAAGTAGGACCTGGCATTTCTCAAAGCATGTACATAATTCAGAGTAGATTTTCTGACTACAGTTGAAATCAATAGTACATAACTAACAAGAACAATGATAAGTAAATACTCAGTTTCAGTTAAAATATACACTCTTAAATAGCTCATTAGTCAAAGTAGAAATACAATGGAAATTAGAACATTTTAAAACTGAATAAAAATAAAAGATGCACAGACGTGGGAAATATGATTAAAACTGTTAATGGAATGGTTAGAGAGAAAATTATGATCTTAAGTGGATATATTAGAGGTAGGATGAATGAATATTCATCTCAAGATATTAGAACACAAATAGTATGTTAAACCAAAGAAATAAGAATAAAGAACACGCTGAAGATAAAATCATAAAAAATGAAAAAATTAAACTATGTTGAAATAAACCAACAAAGCTAGAAGCAGTTCTTTGAAACAGTAAAATGTTTGTACCGCTAATATGAGTAAAGGAAAAATATAGACAAAATATGCACTAACGGTGTTATGAAAAGAGGGGCTCATCATTACAAATCATTCAGATATTAAGAATATATTAAGGTATACCATTAACAACTTTATGTCAACTAATTTGACAATGATTGAAATGGACAACTTCCTGGAAACATACAAATTACCAAAAGTGACCAAATATGAAACTAAAATCTAATCACTATTAAATATATTAATTGGATTTATAATGAATATATTTACTCATATAAACTTCCAGAATCAAATAAATTTAATTACTGAAGAATCCAAAATATTCTAGGAAAAAAATTACAACAAAGCTTTGAACAACTCTTCCAGATATTCAAAACAAAGAACACTACAAACTTGTTTAATGATGCCAGTATAAAACTTAACAAGGAAGCATTATAATAGAAGGGAGATTACAGTACAATATCTCTCATTATTATAAATGCAAAAAAAAAAACAAGATTAACCAAATCCAGTAATATATGAAAGTACAATGCATCATATAAAGTTGGATTCATCCTTGAAGTGTAAAGTTGGTTTATATATAATTCAACACATTATTAATCCTATCACTTTGGGAGGCTGAGGTAGGAGTATTACTTGAGACTAAGTGTTTGAGACCAGCCTGGGCAACATAGTAAGATCCCCATCTCTACCAAAACAATTAGCTACTCAATAGGCTGATATGGGAAGATTACTTGAGCCCAGGAATTTAAGGCTGCATGGGCTATGATGGGCTATTTAAGGCTGCATGGGCTATGATGTTGCCACCACACTCCAGCCTTGGCAACAGAGCAAGAGTCTGTCTGAAAAAGAAAAAGTACATTCGATGTGCACGAGAGTGAGAGAGAGAGAGAGAGAGAGAGAGAGATCATATAAATATGTAGTGCCCCAAAATTAAAGCTCCAAAAGGTATCCATGTAAGATTCATAGAATCTGTGAATATTACTTGATACAGGAAAATAAATGATTAAGTTCCGGATGGTGAGAGAAGCAACTGGATTATCTAGATGGGCCCTAAATCCAATGACATATGCCTTGTAAGAGATAAGCAGAGAGAGATTTAAGAAAGAAACACAGAGGAATGTCATGTGAAGGCGAAGGAGTTGTAAAGCTAGAAGTCAAGGAATGCTAGGAACCACCCAAAGCTGTAAGAAGCAAGGAAGGATTCTCCTCTAGACCTTTTGAGGATATACAGTCCTAATGATACCTTGATTTCAGGAAACTTCTGGACCCTAGAATTATGAAATAATACACTTCTATTGTGTTAAGCCACCAAGTTTGTGATAATTTATTATGGAAGCTCTGGAAAGATAACAGTACAGAGTATCTTTGTAGATACAAAAACATTTGCTGATAAAATTTAGCACCCTTCTTTACAAAAATGGGAACTGAGAAGACTAGAGAAAAAGTCAACCCCCTTTTCATGAGTACCTAAGAAAAACCCTTGACCAAGCAATGTGTTTAATAAAAAAATACTGAAAGTGTTTTCAAGACTAGTGTTAGTATAAATTGCCTATTATAACAATTATAATCCAACATTTTTATCCTACATTCAATTAGCTGTTCCAACAGTGCAATAAGATAAAAAGTAAATGAGAATTGGAATGAAATAAATAAATTATAAGCACTTGCTGTCAACATGATTGTGTATGTAGAAAGTCCAAAATAATTGACAGACATCTATTAAAATAGATAGATACATGGATATAGCAAGGTCAATATAAAACAATCAATTGCAATTTTATTTAACAGTAACTAGGAGAACATTCAATTTAAAAATAAAACTGATACAATCACTTTGGAAAGGTTTTAAAACGGTGTTCAGTAAAGTTGAACAAATAACGTAAGATCTAGTAATTCCACTCTTAGCTATATGTGCAGAAGAAATGCATACATATATTTGCCAAAGATGCAATAATTATCACAGAAGCACTATTTTCAGTAGCTAAGAACTAGAAGTAAACTAAATTTCCATGATTACTTCAAAATGATGGTTAATTTATAAAATATAGTATCTGAAAGTAATCATAAATAATGGTCTATTGTTACATACAAAAATATGTATAATGTATAGGAAAAGGAGCCTCACACAGAGCAGTGAATATTGGTTGCTTTCATTCATAATATGTCCCAAAGCAAAAGTAATTTACAGTGATGAAAAACAGGATGATGCCTGCCTTGGGGTTGAGCAGAGAACAGGAGGGGACATCAGAAAGCTTCTGAGTTGCTGATAATACTCTTGATTTGTGTGTTGTTTAAATGGACTTTCACTTTATGAAATTCCTGTGTCACAAAGGAATTAGAGCATATGATATTATGTGATCAATAAGAGGAGACATTAATTCTATAACTACTAAAGATATATCACAAAAATTTGGGAAGTATGATAGACTAAGGGGAAGCTTTATGTTTGTTCACATTGTGCTACCACCTTGGGGTGTGGGCTGTGACACTCGGGTAATAAAAAACTTTATACAAGCACAGAGAGAATGTGTGTCTCTAGGTAGAGCCCAGGTGGTTCATAGAACCACAAGATTAAGTGTCCTGGTGGGTTGTCACAGCACATTACAGCATTTCCACATAGCCTTGGTGGGGAAGAATAGTGGGAACAGCATGATTCTCTTATTCTGAAAAATCATTATGTTAAGAAAAGATATTTGTTGTTGCACAAGTGTATCAAATGCAATCAAGTCATTGTATTTCAATAAGGTAATGCTTTTGTTAATTAGCTAGTCTTCACCACTCCACATACTTTAAAACATCATGTCGTACGTAATAAATACATAAGATTTTATCTGCCAATTAAAAAAAATTGTCTAAACTTGTATTATCAACAACCAGAAATTCCACAAACACCATGAGAAATCAATGTTTGTCTTGTCGACTATTTTAAATCTAGAGTCTGGCTTGGAGCGTTGAATCAAGTAGAGAGCGGATCCACCGATTTTCTGCTTCATATCTTATTGGCCTAACTAAGTTTGTCTAGAACTAATGGCTGCTCATAACAAGGGCATCTGGGTGTTTTTCTTCTCAGCCTAGAACTTTCTCTAGTAGACAGTGCTTGCTGGGATAAACGCAGTCATATCCAAGAGGCAGAAAAAGGTGACACCTCTGAGGTGACCCTCACTTATGGAATGGAATCAGTGAATAAATGACTCAGCCTTCCATTAGCATTGGGCTCATTCTAAGACATGTTTTACGTGTAAGCTCTGAGAGTCACTAATTAATAGAGCCTCAATTTCCCTCATTGGAAAATGGAACATTACCACACACCTTACAGTTTAGCTTACTTTTACTAGTTCATTATTTATATTTCTCAAGATCTCAATTAAACTATCTTCACTTGGCCGGGCGCGGTGGCTCCAGCCTGTAATCCCAGCACTTTGGGAGGCCTAGACGGGCGGATCACGAGGTCAGGAGATCGAGACCATCCTGGCTAACACGGTGAAACCCCGTCTCTACTAAAAACTACAAAAAACTAGCCGGGTGACGTGGTGGCGCCTGTAGTCCCAGCTACCTGGGAGGCTGAGGCAGGAGAATGGCGTGAACCCGGGAGATGGAGCTTGCAGTGAGCTGAGATCCGGCCACAGCACTCCAGCCTGGGTGACAGAGCAAGACTCCATCTCAAAAAAAAAAAAAAAAAAAAAAACTATCTTCACTTAAGTCCTTGTCTCAGAAAATACTTTAAGAAGTGATCCAACTAAGGTAGTAGAAGATACGATGGCATTCAAGCAGAGAAACTCTTTGCTATCAGCCCACTTCTGATGCTATTATCATCATAGTACTTCTGACACTGGAAGCAAGCATCAACGTACCAGTTATAAACAGGGGAAAAAAAAGAAGAGAGGGATGTGTACAATAACATAAAATGAGTATTTAAATAAGGGAAAATGAGACAGACTTCTTATATTGCCAATTGTGCTCAGGACTAAATAAGAAATTTACAGTGAATAAAATGGGGAGGTAAAGGAATGCATGACAAAGAAAGTTGCTTTAAAGTTTGTTTTTAAGGAATCCTCCCTGTTTTAATTGTAACAATTTTTGTGTGACATTTGTTTAAAATGTTTGCCAATAGAATGTTTAGTAATAATCAACAATTTTCCTTTTCTCTAGATTTGCTGTTTGTCTCTTTTTCCTGGAGGAATGAGAGAGGAGGAGAAAAGAGAAAAAATTATCTTTACATTTCAGCGGTTTTCTGAATCAGTACATTATAATACTATTTTAGCAGATGTTAGCTAATTGCATATTGAGGTTATTAGTTTTAACTTGGATAATTCTAATTGTAATATTGCCATGGTAACGCTAGCAAAGGTGACATATTAACTTAATCATGATGATTGGCATCCAAATATGAATATTTAATCTAGGCATAGCTATGATTATGCAGGCTCCTAATTGCTTACGAAAATTAGTTTGGTGTTTCCTTAAATCTGACTGTGCAATCTGAAAATTACTTGGACTCCTTGAGAAGGTGATAGTGGTGGGGGATTAATTTTACTAAATCAAAAATTATGTTCCTTAAAAAGACAAAAAATGTTAATGACTGTGAGGAGTTACTTAATCCTATTGGAAAAGTGACTATTTTTAATAATCATTTATCTTTTTTTCTTACCATTTAACTGGGAGACTGAAAAAAGTAAACTGCTAAAGATTTTTTTTGAAAATCATCAACATATTTTACTGAAATATGACAATTTCACTGGTTTCAAAATGTGCTAAACTTACAAGCTGTTGTTTGTCTCTCACAGAAGAACAACACAATTTTCTACATTTTAATTAATTATTCTTGCATTTGGAGAAAACTAATTCAATGCTTAAAACAATTGATTCAATAAATTTAAATTTTATAAACAAAATCTATTAAAATGTATAATGATATTTAATTCAATGTTTGATTATCATATTCTAGTAAGTTGAAATTTAAAATATGATACATTTTTATTGCTATTTTATTACAGATAGAAGTTGAATGATACTCTGAGCAGTTAACTGCACAATATAATCTGGGAGAAATTTCAAAACCTGCTCCAATATCTGATCATTGGGACATATAATAGGTACAGAAATATATATATATATATATATATACATGTTGAAATATTCATATTGTTCTACCATCTCTCTACCTCAAAAAAATAATCAAACAGAAAAACCAGATTCCAATATTTTGTTGTAGTGATGCAACTGACTATGAACTTAATGTCTAACATATCAAATAATATATTATTTGTTTTATATATTCTTTTTTTTCATTTTGTTTAAGCCGTGGTTGGAAAGATATTTTAGTTTTCTCTAAAATCTTCAATGTTTAGGTAGGAGGCAAATTAGTCATAAAATTTATCAAAGCCATATTAAAACTAGAGTTGTCAAATTATCAAGGCAAGAAGAGAACAGGTTTAAATCTGTTGCTCTTTTATTTATTCTAGTCTTCAATGTTGTTTTTTTTCAAGTTCTTTTCCTTTATTTGTTTTAATAATATAGACCAACTTTAAAAATATTTTAAAAATTTTATTCTGATATCTAAATAAATCAAATAATAAATATTTGAGATTATACCCATATCAAATTGTTCTCACTGTCATTATCAGGTTTATTATACACAATTTTCAATCCTGTGTTCTTATATGTTCTCAATTTTGGATTTTGCTCCCCAATGATTTTCTAGATTGGATTTATAAGTGTTTATTTCATAAAACTCTTGTTTCATTGAATTGTTTCAATTTTCAGTACTTAACATATCTGTGACTTTGTCAGAACTCACATAATGACAACTTATGGGGATACAAACTAGTTCTAAATATATATATATTTCAAATATACATATATTTGAAATAAACCACAAATGTGTGTCAATATAAATATTTTATTCTACTATGGAACATGGTAAGAAACTTTATTCCTGATACGTGGAATTTCTTCGGTTTTAGAGTTGATAGATTTTCTTTTATTGTATCTGCACTTTTTAAAATGAACTACAGTGTGGACGACTCAATGCTGTTAAATAGAAAGTAGTATGGACTTTTAACACCTAAATGTGAATTATTAACCATATGAATTTGAACATTTTAACCTTCCTGAAGCTCAGTGTTGTTGGAAGTTATGATATATAGGGATAATATACTTTAAGCAGTGCCTGACCCTGCATATGTGTGTATGTTTGTGTACATATATGCATTATATATACATTGTATATGTTTATATAATATACTTTGACACATGGCTGTATATATGCACTGTATGTAAATACATGACTGTTATATATAAGTGTACATATAGATATACATAAAGTTATGTGTTGCTTAAGGAGGATACATTCTGAGAGATTCATCTTTAGGTGGTTTGGTCATTGTGTAAACACATAGAGTATACTTATCACAAAGCTGTTTGATACAGCCTACTACACATCTAAGCTAGATGGTATAGCCTCTTGCTCTTAGGCTACAAACCTGTTTAGCATGTCACTGCATTGAACACTATGCATTTGTAACATGTTGGTAAGTACTTGTGTATCTGAGCATATCTATACATAGAAAGGTACAATAAAATTATAGTATAAAATATTTTTTTAAATGGCAAACCTGTATAGGATGCTTACCATGAAGGGAGTTGGACTGGAAGTTGCTCTGAGTGAGTCAGTGAGTGAGCGGTGAGTGAAGCTGAAGGCCCAGGACACTACTGTCCAGTACTGTAGACTTTATTAACATTATGCACTTAGGCTACACTAATTTTACTTTAAAATTATTTCATCGATGATAAATTAACCTTAGCTTACTGTAACATTTTTACTTTATAAACTTTTTAAACATTTTTGACTCTATTCTAATAACATTGCCTAAAACACAAACATTGTATAACTGTAAAAATTTTTTTAAATTTCCTTATTCTATAAGCTTTTTGTATTTTTATTTTATTTTTTTACTTTTTAAACTTTTCCTTTTCAATCTAAGACATAAACACATGTATTAGCCTAGGCCTATGTAGGGTCAGGATCATCAGTATCACTGCCTTCCACTTCCACGTCTTGTCCCACTGAAAGGTCTTCAGGAGCAGTAACACACATGGAGCTGTTATCTAATAACAATGCCTTCCTCTGGAACTCCTCCTGAAGAACCTGGACCTGCCTCAAGCTTCTCTTGGGAGATATCAACTCCTTTTAGAAATATGTCTATGGTAGTTTGTCAGTTTAATTTTTTTTATCATACATTTGCCTGCAAGTAGATAATACACCAGGAACATTCCTCTCTATTAGTGAAAACCTTTCAGAATCAAGGCTCATGCTTTCAAATCTTTCAAGGAGCTTGCTGAGGTCTGTGAAAGCTTCTACTAAACCCTTCACTGTGAATTTTCTTTAGGACTCTTATGTTTCTTCTCTTGCAATTTCATTTTTTTCTTGACTTTTCTTCAGTTATTTGTTTCTATTCCAGTTCCACCTCCTTAGTTAATTCCTCAGGAACCACCTTAGGAAACTCCTTGATGTCATCCTCAGGCACACTCAAGTTGAAATTGTTTGCCATTTCAACCACAGCCTTGTTGATTTTTTGCAATCTCCTTATATTTGGCAAATCCTTTGTACTCATGGACAAACATCTCGAATGTCTTCTTCCAGATGCCATTAGTAAACTCCTTGGCGACATCACCCCAAGCACAAGTAAGGTTCCTGATGCAGTGATAGATGTTGCAGTCCTTTCAGAATTGCTTCAGTGTCTTCTTCCTCAGTGACAGCAACAGTCTGAGAAAAGATCCTCCTGAGGTTGTAGGCCTTAAAACAGCTGCTACAACTCCTTATTCCACAGATTGGATCAAATAGGTGATGTCTGGTGGGGAGAACCAACACTTTGATATTGGAATGAAGATCACCAATAAAAGGAGGTTGTACGGGAGCAACATCAACAATAAGTGAAATATTAAAAGGTAAATTTTTTTCCAAATGGCACTTTTCCATTTGGTTGGCATAGCAATTCAGGAGGGCATCTTGAAAGAGAAACCCATTCATCTATGATTTTTTTAAATTTTTTAAAGTTATACTTTAAGTTCTAGGGTACATGTGCACAATGTGCAGGTTTGATACATAGGTATACATGTGCCATGTTGGTTTGCTGCACCCATCAACTCGTCATTTACGTTAGGTATTTCTCTTAATGTTATCCCTCTCCTAGCTGCCCCCACCCTCTGACATGCCCTGGTGTGTGATGTTCCACGCCCTGTGTCCATGTGTTCTCATTGTTCAATTCCCACCTATGAGTGAGAACATGCAGTGTTTGGTTTTCCATCTTTGTGATAGTTTGCTGAGAATGATGGTTTCCAGCTTCATCCATGTCCTTGTAAAGGGCATGAACTCATCTTTTTTTATGGCCACATAGTATTCCATGCTGTATATGAGCCACATTTTCTTAATCCAGTCTGTCATTGATGGACATTGGGGTTGGTTTCAAGTCTTTGCTATTGTGAATAGAGCCACAATAAACATACGTGTGCATGTGTCTTTGTAGTAGCATGATTTATAATACTTTGGGTATATACTCAGTAATGGGATGGCTGGGTCAAATGCTATTTCTAGTTCTAGATCCTTGAGGAATTGCCATACTGTCTTCCACAATAGTTGAACTAGTTTACACTCCTACCAACAGTGTAAAAGTGTTCCTGTTTCTCCACATCCTCTCCAGCATCTGTTGTTTCCTGACTTTTTAATGATCAGCATTCTAACTGGCATAAGATGGTATCTCATTGAGGTTTTGATTTGCGTTTCTCTGATGACCAGTGATGATGAGCATTTTTTCATGTGTCTGTTGGCTGCATAAATGTCTTCTTTTGAGAAGTGTCTGTTTGTGTCCTTTGCCCACTTTTTGATGGGGTTGTTTGTTTTTTTCTTGAAAATTTGTTTGAGATCTTTGTAGATTCTGGATATTAGCCCTTTGTCAGATAGGTAGATTGCAAAATTTTTCTCCCATTCTGTAGGTTGCTTGTTCACTCTGATGGTAATTTCTTTTGCTGTGCAGAAGCTCTTTAGTTTAATTAGATCCCATTTGCCTATTTTAGCTTCTGTTGCCATCGCTTTTGGTGTTTTAGTCATGAAGTTCTTGCCCATGCCTATGTCCTGAATGGTATTTCCTAGGTTTTCATCTAGTAATTTTATGGTTTTATATCTAACATTTAAGTCTTTAATCTACCTTGAATTAATTTTTGTATAAGGTGTAAGGAAGGGATCCAGTTTCAGCTTTCTATATATGGCTAGGCAATTTTCCAAGCACTGTTTATGAAATAGGGAATCCTCTCCCCATTTCTTGTTTTTGTCAGGTTTGTCAAAGATCAGATGGTTGTAAATGTGTGGTGTTATTTCTGAGACCTCTGTTCTGTTCCATTGGTATATATATCTGTTTTGGTACCAGTACCACGCTGTTTTGGTTATTGTAGCCTTGTAGTATAGCTTGAAGTCAGGTAGCCTGATGCCTCCAGATTTGTTATTTTTGCTTAGGATTGTCTTGGCAATGCAGGCTCTTCTTCAGTTCCATATAAACTTTAGAGTAGTTTTTCCTAATTCTATGAAGAAAGTAATTGGTGACTTTATGGGGATGGCATTGAATCTATAAATTACCTTGGACAGTATGGTCATTTTCATTGTATTGATTCTTCCTATCCATGAGCATAGAATGTTCTTCCATCTGTTTGAGTCCTGTTTTATTTCATCGAGCAGTGGTTTGTAGTTCTCCTTGAAGAGGTCCTTCAAGTCCCTTCTAAGTTGAATTCCTAGGTATTTTATTCTCTTTGTAGCAATTGTGAATGAAAGTTCACTCATGATTTGGCTCTCTGTTTGTCTGTTATTGGTGTATAGGAACGCTCGTGATTTTTGCACATTGATTTTGTATCCTGAGACTTTGCTGAAGTTGCTTATCAGCTTAAGGAGATTTTGGGCTGAGACAATGGCATTTTCTAAATATACAATCATGTCATCTGCAAAAAGGGACAATTTGACTTCCTCTTTTCCTAATTGAATACCCTGTATTTCTTTCTCTTGCCTGATTGCCCTAGCCAGAATTTCCAACACTATGTTGAATAAGAGTGGTGAGAGAGGGCATCCTTGTCTTGTGCCAGTTTTGAAAGGGAATGCTTCCAGTTTCTGCCCATTCAGTATGATATTGGCTGTGGGTTTGTCATAAATAGCTCTTATTATTTTGAGATATGTTCCATCAACACGTAGTTTATTGAGAGTTTTTACCATGAAGGACTGTTGAATTTTGTCGAAGGCCTTTTCTGTATCTATTGAGATAATCATGTGGTTTTTGTCATTGGTTTTGTTTATGTGATGGATTATATTTATTGACTTGCATATGTTGAACCAGCCTTGCATCCCATGGATGAAGCTGACTTGATTGTGGTGGATAAGCTTTGTGATGTGCTGCTGGATTCAGTTTGCCAGTATTTTATTGAGGATTTTCACATCAATGTTCATCATGGATATTGGTCTAAAATTACCTTGTTTTGTTGTGTCTCTGCCAGGCTTTGATATCAGGATGATGCTGCCCTCATAAAATGAGTTAGGGAGGATTCCCTCTTTTTCTATTGATTGGAATGCTTTCAAAAGGTATGGTACCAGCTCCCCTTTGTACCTCTGGTAGAGTTTGGCTGTGAATCCATCTGGTCCTGGACTTGTTTTGGTTGGTGGGATATTAATCATTGCCTCAATTTCACAGCCTGTTATTTGTCTATTCAGGGATTCAACGTCTTCATGGTTTAGTCAAGGGAGGGTCTATGAGTCCAGTAATTTTTCCAATTTTTCTAGATTTTTTAGTTTATTTACAAAGATGTGTTTATAATATTCTCTGATGGTCGTTTGTATTTCTGTGGGATCATTGGTGATATCCCCTTTAGCATTTTGTATTGCATCTATTTGATTATTCTCTCTTTTCTTCTTTATTACTCTTGCTAGTGGTCTATCAATTTTGTCGATCTTTTCAAAAACCCAGCTCTTGGATTTGCTGATTTTTTGAAGGTTTTTCTGTGTCTCTATCTCTTTCAGTTCTATTCTGTTCTTAGTTATTTCTTGCCTTCTGCTAGCTTTTGAATGTGTTTGCTATTGCTCTTCCGGTTCTTTTAATTGTGATATTAGGGTGTAGATTTTAGATCTTTCCTCCTTTCTCTTGTGGGCATTTAGTGCTATAAGTTTCACTCCACATACTGCTTTAAATGTGTTCTAGTGATTTTGGACTTTGTGTCTTTGTTCTCATTGGTTTCAAAGAACATCTTTATTTCTGCCTTCATTTCATTGTTTACCCAGTAGTCATTCAGGAGCAGGTTGTTCAGTTTCTATGTAGTTGTGTGGTTTTGAGTGAGTTTCTTAATACTGAGTTCTAATTTGATTGTGCTGTGGTCTGAGAGACAGTTTGTTGTGATTTCTGTTCTTTTACATTGTTGAGGAGTGCTTTACTTCCAATATGTGGTCAATTTTAGAATAAGTGTGATGTGGTGCTGAGAAGAATATATATTCTGTTGATTGGGAGTGGAGAGTTCTGTAGATGTCTATTAGATCTGCTTGGTGCAGAGCTGAGTTCAAGTCCTGGGATATCTTTGTTAACCTTCTGTCTTGGTGATCTGTCTAATATTGACAGTGAGATGTTCAAGTCTCCCATAATTGTGTGGGAGTCTAAGTCTCTTTGTAGGTCTCTAAGGACTTGCTTTATGAATCTGGGTGCTCCTGTATTGGGTGCATATATACTCAGGATAGTAAGCTGTTCTTGTTGAATTGATCCCTTTACAATTATGTAATGGCCTTCTTTGTCTCTTTTGATCTTTGTTGGTTAAAGTCTGTTTTATCAGAGACTAGGATTGCAACTCCTGCTTTTTTTTACTTTCCACTTGCTTGGTAGATCTTCCTCCATCCCTTTATTTTAAGGCTACATGAGTCTCTGCACATGAGATCGTCTTCCTGAATACAGCACACTAATGGGTCTTGACTCGTTATCCAATTTGCCAGTCTGTATCTTTTAATTGGGGCATTTTGCCCATTTACATTTAAGCTTAATATTGTTATGTGTGAATTTGATCCTGTCATTATGATGCTAGCTGGTTATTTTGCCCATTACTTGATGCAGTTTGTTCATAGCATCAATGGTCTTTACAATTTGGCATGTTTTTGCAGTGGCTGGTAATGTTTGATTCTTTCCATGTTTAGTGCTTCCTTCAGAAGCTCTTGTAAGGCAAGCCTGGTGGTAGCAAAATCAGTCAGCATTTGCTTGTCTGTAAAGGATTTTATTTCTCCTTCGCTTATGAAGCTTAGTTTGGCTGGATATGAAATTCTGGGTTGAAAATCATTTTCTTTAAGAATGTTGAATATTGGTTCCCACTCTCTTCTGGCTTGTAGGGTTTCTGCAGAGAGATCTGCTGTTAGTCCGATGGGCTTCCCTTTGTGAGTAACCTGAGCTTTCTCTCTGGCTGTCCTTAACATTTTTTCCTTCATTTCAACCTTGGTGAATCTGACAATTATGTGTCTTGGGGTTGCCCTTCTTGAGGAGTATCTCTGTGGTGTTCTCTGTATTTCCTGGATTTGAATGTTGGCCTGCCTTGCTAGGTTGGGGAAGTTCTCCTGGATGATATCCTGTAGAGTGTTTTCCAACTGGGTTCCATTCTCACCATCACTTTTAGGTATACCTATCAAATGTAGATTTGATCTTTCCACATAGTCCCATATTTCTGGGAGGCTTTGTTCATTTCTTTTTACTCTTTTTTCCCTAACCTTGTCTTCTCACTTTATTTTATTAAGTTGGCCTTCAATTACTGATGCCCTTTCTTCCACTTGATTGAATAGGCTATTGAAGCTTATGCATGTGTCACGAAGTTCTCATGTCATGGTTTTCAGCTCCATCGGGTCATTTAAGTTCTTCTCTATACTGTTTATTCTAGTTAGCCATTCATCTAACCTTTTTTCAAGGTTTTTAGTTTCCTTGTGATGGGTTTAAATATGCTCCTTTAGCTCAGAGAAGTTTGTTATTACTGACCTTCTGAAGCCTACTTCTGTCAGCTTGTCAAACTCATTCTTCGTCCAGCTTTGTTCCATTGCTGGCAAGGAGCTGTGATCCTTTGGAGAAGAAGAGGCGCTCTGGTTTTTAGAATTTAATTTTTAGCTTTTCTGTTCTGGTTTCTCCCCATCTTTGTGGTTTTATCTACCTTTGGTCTTTGATGTTGGTGATGTACAGATGGGGTTTTTGGTAGATGTCCCTTTTGTTGATATTGGTGCTATTCCTTTCTGTTTGTTAGCTTTCCTTCTAACAGTCAGGTTCCTCAGCTGCAGGTCTGTTGGACTTTCCTGGAGGTCCACTCCAGACCCTGTTTGCCTGGGTATCACCAGTGGAGGCTTCAGAACAGCAAATATTGCAGAACAGTAAATATTGCTGCCTGATCCTTCCTCTAGAAGCTTCGTCGCAGAAGGTCACCCACCTATATGAGGTGTCTTTCAGCCCCTACTGGGAGGTATCTCCCAGTCAGGCTACACGGGGGTCAGGGACCCACTTGAGAAGGCAGTCTGTCCCTTCTGAGAGCTCCAACGCTGTGTTGGGAGAACCACTGTTCTCTTCAGAGCTGTCAGAGAGGGACGTTTAAGTCTGCAGAAGGTGTCTGCTGCCTTTTGTTCAGCTATGCCCTGCCCACAGAAGTGGAGTCTATAGAGGCAGTAGGCATTGCTTAGCTGTGGTGGGCTCTACCCAGTTTGAGTTTCCTGGCCACTTTGTTTACCTACTCAAGCCTTAGCAATGTGGGTGCCCCTCCCCACCCAGGCTGCCACATCACAGTTTGATCTCAGACTGCTGTGCTAGCAGTGAGCAAGACTCCATGGGCATGGGACCTGCTGATCCAGGCAAAGGAGAGAATCTCCTTGTCTCCTGATTGCTAAGACCTTGGGAAAAGTGCAGTATTTGTGTGGCAGAGTCCTGTTTTTTCAGGTACAGTCTCTCACGGCTTCCCTTGGCTAGGAAAGGGAAATCCCTGGACCCCTTGCACTTCCCAGGTGAGGCAACATGCTGCCCTTCTTCAGCTTACCCTCGGTGGGCTGCACCCACTGTCCAACCAGTCCCAATGAGATGAACCAGGTACCTCAGTTGGAAGTGCCAGAAATCACCTGTCTTCTGTGTCGATCATGCTGGGAGCTGCATATCGGAGCTCTTCCTATTCAGCCATCTTGGAATGGATCCCCAGTCATCCGTGATTTCTTATTGCTGCTATAGTACACTGACAGTGTGTTCTTATTGATATGCTTGAAGGCCCTGGGTTTCCCACTGTGCCAGAGCACAAAGGGCTTCAATTTGTGTCCTGCAACATTTCCCTCAAACAAGACTGTTATCTTGTCTTTAAAGTCTTGAAACCTGGCATTGACTTGGACTGTTTACAGGTGAAAGTCCTTTCAAGCATTTGTTTCCAGAATAGGGAGCTCTCATCACATACTAGAAGATCTGCTCTGGCTAGTAATTTTCGTTCACAATCAGTTTATCTAGTCTCCAAAATTTCTTCAGCTACCTTCACATCAGCACTTGCAGACTCACCACACAATTTTATATTATGTAGTGAACAGCGGTTCTTGAATTCTTTGAACCACTCAGAGCTGGAAGTAAATTCAGCATAGTAATTGACGTGAGTCTATTCTTCAACATAGGAAAATTTTTCTTTTGGCCATGATCATCATGGTGCTGAAAGGGACACACTTCTTTGGTCTTTAACCGAGGACATTAGAAGTTTCTCCATATCTAATGTAGGACCTTCTGAAATTTTTGATAATCTCCATGTTCTAGTTCTTCATAATCATTGCTATGGTGGAATGGGACACGTCTGACTGGCAAGTAATAACTATCACTTCATAGTCCTTAATCATTTTAAATTTTGTGTCCAAGTCAGTCACTCAACTTGACCTCTTACTGGCAACATTAACAATGGATTTTTTATGTTTAGGGGCCCTGGTAAACAAAACTACAAAAGAGTAAATCAAGCACAAGAGAATAATGAGGGAATCCAGAGATGAGATAAACATGAGATGTATAAGGCTGCTGCTGGGGTAACACAACACACTTTTTTACAATAAAGTTTTTAAAAGTAGGGCTGTTGTGGTGGCTCACGCCTGTAATCCTGGTACTTTGAGGCCTAGGTCGGTGGATCACTTGAGGTCAGGTGTTCAAGACCAGCCTGACCAATATGTTAAAACCCCATCTCTACTAAAAATACAAAAAAATTAGCCAGTCATGGTGGCATGTGCCTGTAGTCCCAACTACTTGGGAGACTGAGACAGGAGAATTGTTTGAACCTGGGAGGCAGAGGTTGCAGTGAGCTGAGATTGTGTCACTGCACTTCAGCCTGGGTGACAGAGTGAGAGTCTGTCTCAAAAGAAAAAAAAGTAGTACACTCTAATATAATGATAAAGAGTATATGATAATGAATACACAATCCAGTAACATAGTCACTTATTATCATTATCAAGTATTATGTACTGTACATGATCATATGTGTTACATTTTGTTTTTATTTTTGAGACAGGGTCTCACTCTGTTGCCCAGGCTGAGAGTGCAGTGGCATAATCATAGCTCACTGCAGCCTCGATCTCCTGGACTTAAGCAATCCTCCTACCTTTGCCTATCTCCCAAGTAGTTGAGACTACAGGCATGTGCCATGAGGCCCGGCTAATGTTTAAATAGTTTTTATAGAGATGAGGTTTTGCTAGGTTTCCTAGGCTGGTCTCACACCCCTAGCCTCAAGTAATCCTCCAGCCCTGAACTCCCAAAGTGCTGGTATGCAGGCATGAGCCACTGTACCTGGCCTGTGAAGTAGGTTTTTGTGTGGCAACAAAGGAGGTTTGTTTACACCATCATCAACACAAACAAACAGATGAGTAATATGTTGCACTATGAAGTTAGCGCAGCTCCTAAGTGATTAGAAATTTTCAGCTCCATTATTATCTTACGCAGTCCGACATTGACCAAGATGTCATTATGTGGCATATAACATATGTGTGTGCATGTGTGTGTATGTGTGTGTGTATTTACAAGATATAGTGTAAGTCTTTTAATATATGGTAAAGACTGTTAAGTACTACACTGCATCATTACATTGGGGGGATCACATAGCTTAAGATTTGTTGTGTTACATTATGATATATCACTCTGTTCAGCTTAACAGTGACAATCGAATTCAAATCTGGGCAGCCTCTCTTTGCCTTAGTAATAGTGGTGAGAGGGAATTTTGGAGATTTATTTTAGTCTTGACCCTTGATACTGCAACCCAAACCTCTCTTTTCCTGGCTGTCTAAAGGGTATCTAGGCCAATGCATATTCCTACTTTCCACAAACTATTAACAATGAGGCATTTTTTTTTTTGGATATGAAAAAAATGAAGTGTGAAATATTTGATTTCTTGAAGTTTGGTGGTTCGAATGGAAAGTAGGAAGAGAGGCAAGTGTCTTGTAGCATGATCTGGGAGATTCAGGCAAATTTCTTTCTCCATTCTTGGCAATATTTGTGTCCACATGTTCATTTCCTTCATTAAATTCCTCATCAGTTTCCAAGACAGCATTAAAACTAGTTCAAAACTAACTTTACAGAATTAAGTCTTAAACATTTAATAGTCTATTTTTTTCAGAATGTTTGTGAGAATTTTTGATTTTTTGAAAAATTTCTGGATGTTTTCTTCAATGGGCCCTATATTTTATTTCATTCTTATTGGTATTAATACATTTTCTGTCAGTTATTATTTTTCCCATTTTCTTGTATTTCTTTTTTTAAGTTTTTCTTTTCTCATTATAGCATCTACTACATATATTTTTTTGCAGGAAATATAAATCAGGTATTTTTCCCCTTTCCCTTCTACTGCAGAAAAGCTCATACTTTATATGAAGACAAAAAATAAGGCAAGAGAAAAATCATGATTAAAGTTTCTTTATTTTTATTAAAGAAAATATTTTATAATGTATCCATAATTGAAGGCTATGTCTTTATATAATATAGGGTTTACCTGGAACATGGTCACTTTCTAAATATAATTTTTTTCTAAGGTTTATAAATACATTAAGACATACATGATTTGCATTTTGCAGAGTAAAAAAATAACTTTTTTTTCAGTTTCCAAAGGAACCATTGATTATGTTTAATTTGAAGTGGTTAATAAGACAATCCTATATCACAACTGCTCCAAAGTCTTCATCCTGCTTTTGTATTATTTTCAGATCCTGAAGAACATAGAAACATATTTTGAGTGTTTATTATTTTATACCAATATAATTTTATTACATATTTGTGTATAATACTGCATTCTCTACATACTCCTCAAGTTATGCAAAGCTGTGGCCACTGAAACATGGAAAAAAAAATAAAAATATTTTTAAAAGGGCAAAGAAATCATCACAGATAAATCAGAGTATATAATTTTTCTGGAGAAAAATACATTTTATATTACTGTCTTTTCTTGGCCATCCAATGTGTTTAGGTAATCAAATGCTGAGTGTCAATGGATTGGACAGGGGTAGAGCTTTGTTAAGAATGGATATAAAACTTAATGGTAAAGGAGAACTGGTGTGAAGGGTTTGAAGATGTTTACCAAATGTTAGCATTCACTCATGTGTTCTGCCATGTGAAAACAAGAGAACAACAACAACAACAACAACAACAACAAAAACGTGTTTCCAGACTGCCTGTTAGCTAGTATTCTATGTGGCAATTAGTTTCCACAAATTGGAGGCACTTATGTAAGATTTATGTGGTGGAAGTGAATCACAGCCCAATTTTCCGTGATTATTTTTTTTCTGGCAGTTAAACTTGTGATGATATAAAGTTTTGCATCAAAACTATTTCAGTGTCTAGTCTCCAGTGTTGTGGCTGTCTTAGATTCCTGATTTTTGAATTGTTTATTGTTGTATTGGTGATTATGGGGTTTTAAATATTCATCTTTATAATTTTATAATGAATACACACAAGATATATTCTGAATTAGAGACAGATTTCTTATTAACATGTCATACTAAATAATAAGTTTACTGGTTTCCTCTTTGTGCCATTGCTTACCCCTAGCATGATGCAATGGAGTCAGTGAAAACCTTTCCTACCCCAGTATCTAGACACTCCATAGGTGAAGGGTAAAGAAATACTATTTGTCCCTCCTTACAAAGGAAGAGGAGGCAGCTGTCACCTCTCTTCCTAAACGGATCTCCTTGGAAATGGAATGGGGTTAAACTGTAACTCCACCTCTTTGGTCCCTCTACTTTTATGACTTAGTGTTCTGGACTGTCAACCCTTTTGAAATATAAATACGTAGAGAGATAACACTTTAGCCTTTCTGGCAACCCGGGGCTTAACCTAGGGATCTACTCTGAGCTGCAACCAATTGATTTCCTCAGAGAACTAAAAGTTTTAGTGTTTTTTATATCTGATCTATTATCCAGACAAATGACTACAGTTGTAATTCTTATGGCCCAAGAAAAATCTCAGGAGGCTAGGGCTTTTTAAAAAGAGACACTTGAAAATTTCTCAACAGTGATTGTTTTTGTTGTTTAATCACCATTTTATTTATTATATTATTTTACTTTAATTCCAGCCTTCTTATTTCCCTTTTTGATTGTGCCAGTGGTATTAGCTCCTTGGAAGTTTATTTCTGCTATGTTCTGAATGTTACTTCAGGAGTTCCAGTCTAAAGACATTTTTTTTTTTTCCCTCTAGCTCATACAATGATTTTTATAATCCCGTAGTCTCCTATATCAAATTCTGACTAAAATACCTAGAGTAGTTTTGGGTTTTTCACTAAACTAGATTTTTTTGTTTGTTTGTTTCTTAATAAAACAAATTAAGTTTATTGTAGCAACATGTCTCACCATGTTGCCCAGGCTGATCTCCAACTCCTGGGCTCAAACAATCTTCCTGCCTTAGCCTCCCAAAGCGCTGGGATTACAGAGGTGAGCCACCACAGCTGGACTAACTTGCATGTTTTTGAGTGGTGATATTTGGTCTCCTAAGAGCTTCAATCTTTCTTTTCCTGTTTCTGTCTCTCTTTCTAATGGAGTGAGGCTTTTCTTTGAGTTAAATTTAAACCCAGAGAGGTGGAGAACCAGGACAGGACCCAAAGAAGAGAGAACATTGAACTTAATTGCTATCAACATATTTCAGGAGAGCTCTAGGTTAAAGAGACAGAGAATAGGAGACCTGAAGATTTTATTGGTCATCTACCTATCTTTAAAAAATGGGGAAGAGGGCAGAATGATACGGGAGAAGTATTTGTCAATGAATGCTTTGATTTTTGCTCAAGCATTCAAGTTCACATATGCATGGAAGCAGAGCATGGCACAGAGACCAGGAAAATGGAACTTTCCTGCAAATGATTTCCCCTACACTAACAAATGCAAATTGACTGATTATTGATTTGTTAATATTATTTGTAATATTAGAGTTTGCTTATTTAAAAATTTGTGATTTATCATTTTTTCTCTCCCTTTCTCCTCTCATTCTTTTCTTCAAGCTAAGTGTGATTAGACAGCTTCTTTTATTGTTTTCCTGAGTATAAAAAAATAGGATAGAATGCTTAGAAAATACAAAATATGTCAACAAAATAATTTTAAAAAACGACCAGGAATGTAACATCCAAATGAAAACTACCATGAATATTTGGTATTCATTGTCTTTCCTTTGACCTTTTTTTCCTACCTTTTCTGTATGCCAAACATGCACAAGCATGCAAAATTATTGTTGTAAAATTAAATTTGTATACTGAATTTTTAACTTAATAACATATCATAAGCATTTTCTTATATCATTTTCTTCAAACATGTTTTCTAACAGCTAAATAATATTCAACTTTGTGTAATAAATATTATCTATCTAATAGTTTTCTCAGAGAAGAATATTTAGGCTCATTTTTTCTTCATAAAAACAGGATAGCAGATTTTATAGTACATAAAATTCTGATCTCATCGCTAAATGTTCCCTTAGGAAAATCTTTCAAGTTGAATTACCAAATTAAAATGTATAAAATTTAAAATGTTTAATTTATAGTGTTAAATTTTCTTCAGAAATGTCATAATATTTTACATAAATGGCTAAGAAAAATAGTACAGTATAAAAGCACGCATTTCATAAAATCCTCCAGAATCATGGGCATTATAATTCTTTATTAATATAGTGAATTTATATGTAAAAGTGTTGTTACATGGTTTTACTATTTCATATTATCTGGATTATTAGTGCAGTTAAATTTTATGAATTTAAATTTTGTCTCTGAGATTTGACTATTTAAATCATATGCCCATTTTTGTTGGTATTTTTTCTTATTCCTTTAAAATACTGTTGTTCTTTATATAGTCAGGTTATTTAAGTTGATATTTTTATACATGTGAAAATATTTCTCCTGATTTCTACTTCAATTTTCTTATATAATTATTATAGGTATACAGGCTATTTTAATTTTTATTATATACTGTCTATCAGTTTTATTTATAACGTCTAAATTTACTTTAATATAAACATTTAAAATTGAACAAGAGATAAACATTTGCTTATCTATTCAACTAGCATATTCGAGGTTTTACTTACCTTTTAAATCCATTTAGCATTTATTTTATTATTTGTTGACAGGTAAATGACCTACTCTTAGCATTATGTTTTGAATATTTTATTCCTTGTTCAAGGTTTTAAAATTTGAGCTGTCTGAATTTTTTTTTTCTCATATATTTTCCTGTTTACCTATGATTCCACTGACATCTTGCCATTTTAAATTTTGTTCTTCAAACAATATGTTTTGAATGGTTATCTTTACAAGCTCTTATTTCCCTTCTTTTACTCCCCTATTTTGTTTTTAATCAAATGTCTATGCTATAAAAAGACATTTAAATTCATATTGCCTTTGAGAATTTGCATTAAAATCAGAACTTGATATTGTGTTAATTACCAATTTTGTGATAAAATACTTTGCATCCAATAAGATTATTGTGTTATTTCTCATACTGGAAATAATTGGATTGTTCTTCCATCCCCACCCCTCTTCCTTTCTTATCTGTAAATATATTGGACTCTGATCTATTGTCAAACCAACAATTTCATGTTTTCATTAAGAGTAACTGTTGATGAAATGCTGATTTACAGGCTTACATCTTGACAGCTAGTTTTGTTTCCATTAATAAAGGCAACATGCTTCAGATACCTGTAACTATTTTAACTCATAAAACAGAAGATTATACGTAGACCTGAGAATTCTGAGTTGACAAAAGCAGAAAGAATTAAGATTCTAACCACTTTGTGACAAAATTGAATGCATTAAAGAAGAGCAATAGGATCTCAGGATAGCCAAGAGTACCGAAAAATCCAGTCTAAAAGCTGCTTTGCCAGAAATCCTATCTTAATCACATCATCGTTCTGCTCCATCAGGAATTATTGTGGCTACTGTTGGGCCTCAACTTCCTTCTCTCCAGTTTCCACAAAAAACATTTCGTTCAATCACTTATTCATTTTTTCGTTAAATATTTATGAAAATCTACTATTCGAAACATAGAAGATACATTATATGAGACAAAGTCCTAACTTCACATTGAGTATTCAGAGAACTTTTCTGTAAGGAGAACAAAACCAAAATGTCATGGAGAAAGAACATTCATAACTGAGGGGAAAGCAGTACAAAGCTCTAGGGCAGAAACACATTGAGAGCATTTACCTGACAGAAAGAAGACCAGTGTTAATAGAATATAATTAGAGATGGCAAACATGACATGAGAAAACGTGAAAGAGGAGAAAGATATCACATCATATCATATTATGTAAGTGTTAGGGGAGGGATTGTAGGTTTCTAAACCCAGAAGTGACAAGATCTAAATTATGATCTCCTAAATGCCGTCAGCCTTACTAGATAAGGTCTCTTATTTTAGTAATATATATTTTTAATGTTCCTTTACTACCTGCCATGCAATTCATAAATTTCATAACCTATGCACAAGTATGATTTCCAAAATAAATTAATACAGTGCCTCTGCTGCTAAATAAGGAAGGAATGAAATTTAAAATAATATATACCCAAATGTGAAAATAATATCATGAAATCACTAGTCAGGTACTTGCATTTACCTATATTAATCTGTCCAAATTTAAGAGAGCTAAGGAGATTAGGTACCACTACATTAAAGAATTAATGAAAAATAGAATAAGCAGAGTTGTGGGTGCTAGGATGAGCAGTAACAGGCTAAAGTTATTTTTATATAAAAAGAGAAAGGGATAAATTTGTGGGGGGATATGAACAATCTTGAAATAGAAATAACATTATAAGGTAAAATATAATATTTTGAAATAAAAAAATTTGTCTTGCAAATGAGTAGTGTAATTCTGTTCATCAAAATTAAGGTTGTTGAAGCAGAAATAATTTGGCAAAGGTTTATTGGAAGCCAAATGTAAGGATCAACCTGAGAAGACACACCAACAAAGCTGAGCATGCTCCAAAGTCTGTTACAAGTTGGAATGCTTTTATAGGAAATTTTAGGAGAAAAGAGGGGGACTCATTTCAGAGGTTTTTTTGTTTGTTTGCTTGTTTGTTTTCATTTGAGAATACAATACAGAGGCTACAATCATTGGCTTCAGATGACAATATATGGGCTAAAATGTTTTACCTGCAAGAAAATTAGTAAAGCTTGTTGATTCAGAAATATATCAGTGTCCTTTTCAGTATCAGTGGTTGTATATTAGTCAGTACATCAACAGTTTGAGGAACTCATAGTAAGATTCCAGGGACTCATTCACAATAAGACTCTTACTTGGTGACAGGATATAAACCATGAATCATAAGACCTTCCCCAGGCAATTATTTTGGAAGTCTGACAGATGTGACCTGTAGATGATCAGTTTCAAAACATATTTATATGTTGTCAATTATCAGGTATATGTTTTGCAAATACAGTTGGCCTCTGCATCTGCAGATGCTGAACCTGTCATTTTATACACAGAACTTGAGCATCATTGAGTTTGGTTTCCTTGGGGATCATGGAACCAATCTCCTACAGTTATAGAAAAACAACTGTGTTTTCTCCCAGTTTGTGGCTTCTCATACTTTCTTATTTTCTCAACAGCCTCATTTACAAAACAGATAATTTTAAGTTGAGTAAAGTCAAACTTTCCAATTTTTCTTTAATGGATTGCACTTTAGGGATTGTATCTAAAACTCACCCTCAAACCAAGTCACTTAGGTTTTGTTTCCCCTGTTATCTTCTAGAATTTTTACAGTTTTGTGTTTTACATTAGGTTCTATGATCCTATTTTGATTAACGTTTGTGAAAGGAGTCAGGTACTAGATTTCTTTGTGTGTGTGTGTGTGTGTGTGTGTGTGTGCGTGAGAGAGAGAGAGAGAGAGAGAGAGCGTGTGCGCGCACATGTGCACGTGCACAGTGGACGTTATGTTGTTCCATCAGTATTTGTTTAAAGGATTATACTCTCTCCATTTAATTGTCTTTGCTCCTTTTTCAGTAATCAGTGGACTATATTTGTGTGGATATATTTCTGTCCTCCAGCTTTTTTCTGCGGATCTATTTGTCCATTATTTTATCAACTCCCACTGACTTGAATACTGCAGCTTTACAGTAAGACTTGAAATTGCGTGGTGTCAATTCTCTAACAATGTTTTTCTCTTTTAATACTGTGTTGGCTATTCTGGGTTTTTTGATTTTTTTTAAACTTTAAAATCTTTATGTCAATATGTTAAAAAATAGTAATTTGCTGAAATTTTGACTGGCATTTCACTGAATCTAAAGATCAATTTGAAAAGAACTGACATCTAAACAAGATTGAGTTTTCCTATCCAAGAACATGGTCTGTTTCTCTATTAATTTAGATTTCATTTTCTTACTTTCATTAGAGTTTTGGGTTTTCATATATATTTTAAGGTATTTTGTTAGATTTATTCCTAAGTAATTGATTTTTTGTGCTAATGTAAATGGTGTGGTACTTTAAATTTTAAACTCCAATAATATTGTAATTAACTATTGTATATTAATTTTGTATTTTATAAACTTGTTATAATTGCTTATTAGATCCAGGAGATTCTTTTTGATCATGCCTTTGGAATATTCTATATAGACAATCATGTCTTCTATTAATAAAGACAGTCTTATTTCTTACTTCCTAATGTGTCTGTTTTTGATCTTACTGCATTAGCTAGGATGTCCAGCATAATGTTAAAGAAGAATGGTAAGGCAGGAGCTTTGCCTTGTTCCTGATCTTGCTGGGAAAACATCTAGTTTCTCTTCATTAAATATATTACTTTAGATTTGTTTGCAGACGTTCTTTATAATGTTAAGGAAATGTCTTTCTTCCTACCTTGCTGAGAGTTGTAATTACGAATGGTTGTTATATTTGGTCAAATACTTGCTCTGTATCAATTGATATGATCATATAATGATTATTTTTCTTTAGCTACTGACATGAATCATGTTGATTCTGAATGTTGAACCAACCATGCATATGAATATAAATCCAATTTTGCTATGGCATATGATTATTTTTAAACATGGTTAGGTTTGATTTACTAATATTTTGTTCATAATTTAGCATCAATGTTCATGAGAGATATTGATCCATAGTTTTCTCGTAATGTATTTATCTGGTTTTGGTGTGAGTGTAATGCCAGTCATATAAAATGAGTTAGAAAATGTTCTGTTTCTATTTTCTGGAAGAGATTGTAAATAATTGGTATCATTTTTATAAGATTATTCTTTATTTATATAAATTTATGGGATACAAGCGTAATTTTGTTACATGGGTAAATGGCACAGTGAAGTCAAGGCTCTCAGGGTGTCAAACTGAATATCATACACTGTACCCATCAAATAATTTCTCATTATCCACTCCCATCCTTTTCCCCTCCCTTCTGAGTCTCCACTGTCTGTCATTCCACATGCTACATCCATGTGTACACATTATTTAGCTCCCACTTATAAGTGAGAATATTATTTGTCTTTTTGTGTCTGAGTTGTTTTACTTAAGATAATGGCCTCTAGTTCCTTCCATGTTGCTGCAAAAGACATGGTTTCATTCTTTTTTGAGGCTGCATAGTATTCCATTATATATGTGTACTACTTTTTATTTATCCAATCATCCATTGATGGACACTCAAGTTGATTCTATATCTCTGATATTGCGAATAGTTATGTGATAAACCTACAAGTGCAGGTATCTTTTTAAAATAATGATGTCTTTTGTTTGGGTATATACCTAATAGTAGGATTGCTGGATCAAATGGTAGTTCTATTTTTAGTTTTTTGGGAAATCCCCACATTGTTTTCCATAGAGATTAGACTAATTTATATTTCTACCAACAGTATATAAGCATTATCTTTTCTCCACATCCTCACCGTTTGTTATTGTTTGACATTTTAATAATATTAATTCTGACTGGTATAGGACGATACCTCCTCGTTGTTTTAATCTGCATGTCTTTAATGTTAAGCACTATTTTTTAATATGTCTGTTGACCATTTGTTTGTCTTCTTTTGAAAAACATGTATTCATATCATTTGCTCAGTTGTGGCAGGGAGAAAGGACTGGGAGAGGTTGCATAAAAGATACAAAGTTACCATTAGACAAAAATAATACCTTTTGGTTCTCTATTATACAGTAGGGTAGAAAATAATCTAGTGTACACTTTAAGATACCCAGAAGAGTAGAATTTGAATGTTAACAGTATAAAGAAATAATAAGTGTTCAAAGTAATAGAGGTAGCAATTATTCTGATTTGATCATTATACATGCATTGAAATATGTATAGTCATGTGTTAATTACAAATGAATAACTAAAAATAAAATCAAAAACTTTTAGTTTCATTAATTTTTCCTCCTGTTTTCTTGCTTCAAGTTTGTTTTGGCTATTATATTTCAATTTATTCTCTTCTGCTGCTTGAGGTGAATATTGCTCTTCTTTTTCTAGTTTATTAAGGTGTAAGATTACATTATTGATTTTAGATTTTTCTTCTTTTCTAAACATGCATTTAATTCTATAAAATTTATTTCAAAATTGCCTTTGCTGAATTCTACAAATGTTAAGTTGTATTCTTGTTTGTATTTAGTTCAAACTATTTTTAATTTTTCTTGAAATTTCTTCTTTGACTCACACATTATGTAGAAGTGTATTGTTCAATATTACAATATTTTTGAATTTTCCAAATACCCATCAGTTACTGATTTCTCATTTAATCACATTGTCATCCGAGAGCATACTTAAATTCTTTATATTCTTTTAATTCTCTGTGGTATGTTTTATGACCTGAGATGTGGCCTATTGTGGTGAATGTTTCATGTGACCTTAACAAGAAAATGTATTCTGCAGTTGCATGAAGTAAATGTTAATTAGAGCTAGTTGACTGATGTTGATTTTTACTTCAACTACATCCTTACTGATTTTCTACCTGTTGGATCTGTCAATTACTAATAGATATCTTGAAGTCTCTAAATATAATGATGGATTTTTTATTTCTCCTTGTGATTCTCTTGGTTTTTGCTTCACTTATTTCAATGCTTTATTTTTAGAGACACTTTATAGATTGGCTCATCTTGGAAAATTGACCCTTTTATCATTATGTAATACCCTTCTTTATCCCTGGTGATTTCCTTGCTCTGCTGTCTCCTTTTCTGAAATATAGTTTGAGTATACCTTATCAAAATATTTAGGACTGGAAGTGCTTTGGATTTTAGATGACTTTGGATTTTGGAATATTTGCATATACATAATGAGATATATTGGGAATGACAACCAAGTCTAAACGTCAAACTCATTTTATACTTTGTATAAACTTGATACACATAGCCTAAGGTAATTTTAGATAACATTTTAAATTATTTTGTCAAAGAAAAAAAGTTTTAATTGTGACCCATCACATGAGGTCAAGTGTGGAACTTTTTACTTCTGACATCATGTTTGCTTTCAAAAATTTCAGATTTGGGAGTATTTCAGATTTTGAATTTTGGGATTAGGGATGCTCAAGCTACGTAGCTACAACAGCTTTATTTTATTGTGTGTAGTCATGGTGTATTTTTCTCCATCCCTTTGCTTTACATCTATCTGTGTACTTATTTTAAAAATTGTATATACACTATCTATTTGGGTCTTTGATCACTCTGTGGTCAGTCTCAATCTTTCAATTGGTGTATACAGAACATTCACATTTAAAGAGATTCTCAGACGAGATCGAGCGCATTCAGCATGTATACATATGTAACAAACCTGCACGTTGTGCACATGTACCCTAGAACTTAAACTATAATAAAAAAATTATTTTGACCTATATTTGAACATGAAAAAAAATGCAGATTCACTGAGCAAGACAAAGGCATGAATGACTGTTTTTCCCTAGCACCTCTCTTAGATGAAAATTGTGTACTTCTCAATATACCACCCTTTCCCCTTTAAATTTGGAGTCCTGAAAATCATCTTTGGAGAAAGGCATTAGACCTGACTCCTGACAACACCACCTTAACTTTGACAAATAAACCTCCTCAAATGAAAAATAAATGAATAAATAAATAAATAAATAATAAATAAATAAATAAAGTGATTATCATAGTTGAATTATTATCTACTATATTTATAAATGTTTTCTATTCATTACACTTATCCTTTATTAATCTCATTTTTCTATTTTCTCTGGTTTTTGTTGAGCATTTTATATGATATCATTTGTTCTCCTCTCTTGATATATCAAGTTCATTAAAAAAAAAAAATTGTGGTTGCCCTAGGGTTTGTAGTATTAATTTACACTAATCTAAGTCTACTTTCAAAAAGCACTGTTCCACTTCACATGCGGTCAAAGTGTCTTCTACCAGAGTATTACATGGCTGGCTTTTATTAATTTTACTTATTCATATATAAAAATTATTCAATATTGCAAGCCACCAGTTATCTATTAGATCTGTTAAGGAAAAAAATAAAATATTTTACTACAGTTTTATTTATTACCTATTTAAAGTCCGTCCTTTCTTTACAAGTTTCTGGCTTACATGAATTTCCATCCATGTCTTTTTAAAAAATCTTGACTGGATGTGGTGGCTCACAGCTGTAATCCCAGCACTTTGGAAGGCTGAGGCAGGTAGATCACCTGAGGTCAGAAGTTCAAGACCAGCCTGGCCAACATGGAGAAACCCTGTCTCTACTAAAAATTAAAAAAATTTGCCAGACGTGGTGGCACACATCTGCAATCCCAGTTACTCAGGAGGTTGAGACAGGATAATTGCTTGAACCTGGAGGCAGAGGTTGCAATGAGCCGAGGTTACACTACTGCACTCCAGCCTGGGTGACACTCTGTCTCGAAAAAAAAATATATATATATATATATATATATATATATATACTTTCTTATTTCTTACAAGGCACATCCACTGGTGACAAATTACCTATATTTTTATTTACCTGAAAAAATATTTATTTCTCCTTCATTTTTGAAAGATACTTTTGCTGGATACAGTAATATAGTAGATTGGTGCTTTTTTAAATATTTTACTTTTTTAAATATTTACCCCAACTCTTTAAATATTTTACTCCATTCTCTTCTTTGCATGATTTCTGAAAAGAATTCTACTGCAATTTTCATCCTTAATCCTGTAAAGGTTCTGGAACAAAGGTAAGAGGCTTTATTGGTGATTTGTTTTCCCTTCTGGCTCTGTCGCCCAGGCTGGAGTGTAGTGGCCTGATTTCAGCTCACTGCAAGCTCCGCCTCCTGGGTTCGCGCCATCCTGCCTCAGCCTCCCGAGTAGCTGGGACTACAGGCGCCCGCCACCTTGCCCGGCTAGTTTTTTTGTATTTTTTTTTTTTTTTAGTAGCGACGGGGTTTCACCGTGTTAGCCAGGATGGTCTCGATCTCCTGACCTCGTGATCTGCCCGTCTCGGCCTCCCAAAGTGCTGGAATTACAGGCTTGAGCCACCGTGTCCGGCCCTCTGTCTTCTTTAAAGATTGTCTCTTTGACTTTTATTTTCTGTAAATTTTGATATGTCTAGGTAGAGATTTTTTTTTTGGTATGTATTCTGCTTGGTATTTTCTGACTTCTGACTTTCATGGGTGTGCAGTTTGGTGCCTGTAAGCACTTTTGGAAAATTTCTAGCTATTATTTTTTTTCAAATATTTTGTGTAATTCCATCATGTGTATGTATGTTACAACTTTTGTAGTTGTCTCTTTTTGGATATTCTGTTTCAAATTTTTATTCTTTATTCTCTTTGCATTCAGTTAAGAAGTTTTTGACCTATCTTCAAGCTCACTGATTTTTCTTTCAACTGTGTCTACTGTGTTTGTGTGCCCATCAAAGCATTCTTTATATGTTACAGTTTTTAATTTTTAAATTTCTCTTTGATATGTTTTCTTAAAGTTGCCATCTCTTTTCATGTACTATCCATCTTTTCTTGTATATTGTCCACATTTTCCATCAGGGCTTTTAGCATATTATATTTTAAAATTCCAGTCTGATAATTCTAAAATCTATGCCTTATTTGATTTTGCCTCTAATGCTTGCCATGTGTCTTCAGATTGTCTTGTTGTCTTACCTTTCAGGATACTTGGTCATTTTTTTGTTGCAAGCCATACGTGATGTATTGGGTAATAGGGACTGAAGTAAATATGCATTTAGTGTAAGATTTTATGTTTATCTGGCTGAGTTAAGCAGTCCTTCATGTTTGTTGTAATTGTAAATATCAGAGACTTAAATTTCCTCTATTGTTTTTGCTTGTATGTCCCCTGCTTGTCTTTGGATTTGACTAGACATCCTCTCTTACATGGAATCTGTGTCTTGCAGTTCTCTCACTTGTGAGCCGCCATTTCATTCAGTAGACCAGCATTGGCTATAGCAGTGAGCTTCTGCTCCCCACAAGGTATATTTCTCTGTATCCACCTGCTTCAGCAGTTTTTAATATAGCAGATTGCCCTGTGTTTTAATTTGCGTATGCATCCAAGAAGAGTTGTCTCTCCACTTGTTGAGGTTTTGTCTTGTAATGAGAGCAAGAGTAGTGATCTTTGTATATTGGAGCTCTTCGCATCTTGGAGCTGAAATGAGAAGTCTCCACATGCACATATATTTTTAAATGGATCAGTCTATCAATCACTATTGTAAGTTTATAGACACTTAAAAGTATTTTTAAAATAAAGTCATCCCAAAATTGAATAATATCTTTCTCAACTGGTGTCTTTAATCTTAATTTTAGTTGATTTTGCTAAATATACATACTAAAAATTCTGACAAAGTTAATTTTTGTATTGACAGGTCTAATGATCGTTTCTTCATTTTGAATACATACTATTTATTTTATTGCAATATATGGGGAAAACATCTAGTTTTACAAAGATATCTGAAGGGCATAATCATTACTATTTTAATAGATATAATTTAACTGATTTATTAAAATATTTACAATATCTCAAAAAAGAGAATAAAGTTCACTATGGTCTGGATGTGTTCCCTGAAATGTATGTGTTAAAAACTTAAATTCCAGTGCAACAGTGATAGGAGATGGGGCCTTCTGAGAGGTGTTTAGGTCACAAGGACTCTGCCTTAATTAATAGATTAATACTGCCATGCAAAGGGAAAGGGGCTTCCAGGAATGGGTCTTCTCTTCTGCCATGTAAGGACATAGCATTCCTCCTCTCCTGGAAGATGCAGGGTTCCAGGTGCCATCTTGGAAGCAGAAGAACAGTGTTTAATCTGTCTGTCCCTTGATTTTGTTTTTCTCAGCCTCCAGAATTGTGAGAAATCAATTTCTGTCCTTGGTAACTTATCCATTCTGTGGTATTCTATGATAGCCACACAAAACTGATGAGTATAAAGCCTATTAAAATGATTTTCTTCAGATAATCCTTTTCTATGTGGGGTAATACATTTAAATTCATCTTGTAACTACACAGTTGAGGAATGACCTATTAACCAAGCTATTCTTTTTAATTCCATTGAAACACTCTATTGATTTGTAAAGTTCTTCTCTGAGATTTTTGACACCTAAATATTGGTCTATAAACAACACAGGAAATTTCTAAAATGCCTGATGCTCTTTTCTTTTTTCTTTCTCAATACTGACTATAAACATATGCTATGAATTGCCTACAACTGGTGTTCTCTGAGCTGTAATGGAAAATAAATACTTTTTAAGGAAATATTTTAAGATATAAATATTAACAAATATTTTTACTTATTGATGGTAATGTTGAATATACTACTCATAATTATTTTTCCTACCATAAGAATTTTACATAAGTAATTAGTTTTAACATGAATTGCTTTATTGTTTTTCGTTATCTATTTATTAAATATAGAACAATTATTGTCTGTTAGCTAGAGCTAATGTAAGAAATAAAATAGATACATTTGCTCTCCTCATTGAGCTTACTTTCCATCAGAGTAAATAAATTACATGACACTTCAGAAATTATGTCCTATCGAGAAAAATTAAAAAGATGAGGAAGACAGAAGACACAAGGCGAGTCACAGCAGACAGAACAACTGACCGAAGCTTTGAAAAGAGAAGAGGGAGGGATTATCTAAAAGGAAGTATCCAAAGGAAGGATACCTCAGGAGGAAAAAAAAGTCAAGCCCAAAAGCTTCAAGGTGACCTATTGAGTTCAAAGACAACGACGTGAGTAACAGTTTGAATGATGTCTACCAGATGAAGTCAGAGAGGATTTCTGAAGTTTCAGCTAAAATCTTGTGCTTGACCTTTACTATAAGTAAGGTGAAGAGGATTATGAACAGAAAGAAGAGTGACATGGTCTGGGCATTAGTTTACAGATAATTGCTGTGTTGAGAATAGATTATAGTATCAAGGTGGCAAGGGTAGAAGTAGAAATACTCATTATGAGTCTACTAAAATTGTCAGGGTATGAGTTTGTGGTGACTTAAACCACTGTGATAGCAGTGGAGTAAGAAGTGGTCAGATTCTGAATACATGTATGTACATATACATTTACATATGTATTTTAAGCCATGAGGCTGTATGAGAAGACTAAATGAGTAATTATACAAGAGAGAAGAGAAGAGAAGAAAGTTCTGGGTCCTGGGCAGCCAAAGAGCATGGGCAACATTTTAAGATAATTTATCTGTCAAAGAGAGGAGAAAAATGTGACAGAAGCTATATGGAAAAGTGACTTCAAGACACATCTTTAAAAAGATGGATGTAATAACAAGACATTTGCAAATGGATTTGTTCTTTACTCACTGGCAGTGGAAATTTTTCTTGATTGCTTTTAATTATACAGCCGATTTGTAACATTTTCACTTCATGAATTTTTTTTTTTTTTTTTTTTTTTGGAAGAGTGATATTGCCAGTGGGAACTTTATTTAGAATTTTTTTTTTTTTTTTTTTTTTTGGCCCTTTATCCCTTTATACTCATAGTTTCTTTTTTTTTTTTTTTTAGACTCTCACTCTGTCACCAGGCTGGAGTGCAGAGGCACGATCTCGGCTCACGATCTCGGCTCACTGCAAACTCCACCTCCAGGGTTCAAGCGATTCTCCTCCCTCGGCTTCTTGAGTAGCTGGGTTCAAGCGATTCTCCTGGCTTAGTCTCTCAAATAGCTGGGACTACAGTCGTGTGCCACCATGCCCAGCTAATTTTTGTACTTTTAGTAGAGACGGGGTTTCACCACGTTGGCCAGGATGGTCTCGATCTCTTGACCTCATGATCCACCCACCTCGGCCTCCCAAAGTGCTGGGATTACAGGTGTGAACCACCGCACCCGGCCTCATAGCCTCTTACAGGAATGGTTTTATTATTTTCATGGTAGTGTGTGGTTTTCTTAGTTTTTAATGATTTGTACTATGAAGTAAAAACAAAAATGGGAGGTTATATACTAAATAAAAGACATTATAAACATCACATTGACAATATTACAAACTTTAAATTTAATACAAACTTTACATTTATTCTGTAAAATGTGATATATCTTTTTCAGTTTACTAGCAGTGTTTCCTGGCAACCTCTTTAATACCAAAGATGTCTGCTTCAACAGAGAAACAAAAGTGTCGCCACAGGGTAATAGTTAATTTATTAACAATATTAAGCAACTGAATTTCAATGTTCAATTGAGTATTGTTGATACTTTTCAACTTGTTTTACCTTGTGAAATAATTACTAAAGTAGAATATTAATATGTATTTAGAATTATAATAAATGTAACAGATATAAAAGTACATTTATGCAGGTATGTTTTGTTGGTGTATCATTAGCATGTGTATTGGCATCATTAATGTGCTGCTGTCAGCAATAAAATTTTTTACAATCATGATTAATTCTTGTTTTATTTTGAATACAGCAAAATACAAAATCTCTCCTTCATTTACACCAGAGTTACATTTATGTAAAATTAAGTGATATCAAAACAATTTGCCCATAATATTTGGTGTATTAAAACTACACAAAAAAACACTTTTGGCTTTATGTAAAATACACTTGTGCTCTTACCTAGATAAATAAAAACACATTTTGTTCAAAGTATGTTAATTTCTGGAAGGACAATATTTTCCTGTATGGAACTGATCTCTGTGATCTAACACTGCTGCTCTCATTCACTAACTTTTACTGGTGAACCCCAATCATTGTGTAAACTGCCTTTACAAATTTCCAAAATGCCCCTCTAGTGTGAAGCATTTCAAATCAAAACCACTGACTCATTCTTTGTCTCCTACAATTAGTTCTCTGAATACCATCATGAAAAATCATACAAAAAGCAACTCTTCTTATTTATTAATCTACCTAAAATATGTTAACAGTGTCTCATTGTTCTTAAGATAAACATTTAACTCCTCAAATCTATGAACTGGTCTGGACCCCACAAATGCTGTAGCCTTTCATGCTTGCTCCCTCTGGCTGTATTTGCTCAATTTCAAAATCTCTTATCTCCCAAGTAAAATTCTACCAGATGTCCTCTGCATATGCTAGTTCTGCTGGAATGGTCTCTATTGCTTCTTTTACATAGACAACTCCTACATATCTTTTAGTTTTTAGTTTAATTATTATTTTCCTGGAAAGGCTTTCCTGACCTCAGTGCCTTGATAATTTCCCTAATTTATATTGTATCATGATTCCACATTCCTCTTATTTTATAACACTATTCACCAGTTATCTACTTATATTTCTATGATGCATTTCTTGATTATTGTATTTCATAACAAGTTTGGAGTGACCACATCATGTTATTATTTATCTAAGACTTGACATATTATCGCCGGGCGTGGTGGCTCATGCCTGTAATCCCAGCACTTTGGGAGGCCGAGGTGGGTGGATCACGAGGTCAGGAGTTCGAGACCAGCCTTGCCAACATAGTGAAACCCCATCTCTACTAAAAATACGCAGAAAATTAGCTGGGCGTGGTGGTGTGTGCCTGTAATCCCAGCTACTTGGGAGGCTGAGGCAGGAGAATCACGTGAACCCAGGAGGCGGAGGCTGCAGTGAGCTGAGATTGTGCCACTGCTATCTGCCTGGGTGACAGAATGAGACTCTGTCTCAAAAAAAAAAAAAAAAAAAAAAAGAAAAGAAAAGACATATTATCTAACACCATGTAGTTTTCAAAAATAAATATACGTTGATAAGCTATAAAAATCAGGATGAAAGAAGGCAAGTAACAATTCAAGAGACTGAGTCATAAAAGAAGACAGAAAGTATCACCAGTTAAAAAATATATATATAAAAGTCATTCCTGATATAAAGAAGATGCTGTGTGGAGAAGTAGAAATCAGGACATTTTGATGTAAGAGCAAATAATGCAATATAGCACGAGTGATGATGTAGGGATTTGGAGACTGAAAAGCTTACAGGTTTGTGATAAGAAACCATGAATAGTTTTAATGAAGGGATAATATCACATTATAAGTCAGAAATATCACTCCAACTGTAAGAAATCAATTGAACAGGAGCATGTCTAGATGTAGAGAAATAGTTTATCCATCTACTAGAATAGTCCAAGAGAGTAAATTGAGGCTGACACTAAAAAGTTTTCACTAAGTTTTGGGGGATGGTGCAGATCTTAGGATGGTTACCTGTAAGTCGAATTTTTTACTTTCAGTGCTTCCTTTCCTTTTATGTCTTATAAGAGAGGTAAATATTCATATTCACTAAAAAAAATCACATTGTTAGTCCAAGTCATTCTACACAGGGAATTACAAACTCAATTTTGAGTTTCATATTTATGTGAAAAACTTATAGTAAGACCCTGACACAAAAGAAAAGCAATCAAATTATCTTTCAACTGAAGCATATAAACTGGAAATGAAGGGTACATAGCAAGATCTTGTTCCATGTAGCATATAAAAAAGTTATTTAGAGAAAATTAAATTGAAGTATATTCAGTATAATGTTAATTGATATAGAAAATGTCAACTCAAGTTGCGCATAATAGTTAGGGATGAGCAAATGATTCAAAGTAATTTGGGTTATGATGATATTGATCACTCTAATTTTTTTCACTTCAATTCACTTTACACTGTGTCCTTGGGAATGCAATAAAATAATAATAAAAAGAAGTAATTTAAAACATACTTAATCAAGTCTTTATTTTAGGTGTCCTGGATTTCTTTTGACCTATTAGAAGGAAAGATACTTATTGTAACCTTTTAAAAGTTAATAGAGGTACTACTTTCAATTCTGCAAAAAGAGATAATTTTTATATGCTGATCTACCTTCAGCTTTTCTTTTTCTTAATGAAAATTATAACACATAATGCAAAAAAAGTAAAAATAGAAACATTCTATATATATATGTATTATATATTAAATCTATATAATAGACATCAAGGTTAGCCTGAATACTAGTATGTTCATTAAGTTCAACATTTCATACTGATCCTAACATACTCTTCGAGGTACTGACAAAAAGATAAAAAATTCTATCAAGACAAAAATGCCTGAAAATGAGTTTTTTAATCAAGTTGTAGGAAAAAACAATAATGATTAAATTACTTTACACTTTAGTAAAGTCATAGTAGCTGACCCATAAAGGCAGCATGCAAAATGAGTGAGTTAAAAATATATCTGTTGTTGAACGTTTGCTACTGCAGCACAGCTAACTAATAGACCCAGTGAGAGGTGGTGTAAAGGGAGGGAGTAGAGAGTGTATTTCAGGCAGAAGAAAAGGAAAATATCAAAACTCAAGGTTTTGAACATTTAGTGTCTGAAGAACTAAAAGGCAATTAAGATAGATACAAATCTAGTACAAAAGTTGGTGTTGATTAAGGAGCATTTGCCTGAAGTGGTAAGTAGTAGTAGTTGCTTAACTATTTCATAAATTTTTTGAAATAAGAAACACTGTATCAAAAGTTTTGAAGTAAATAAAATAGCCAGATTACATAGTGCTAGATAAATAATTTCCAAGAAGGGGACAAAGTTAAATACAGACAGGCTATTACAGTAATCTAGATGGACCTAAAGGAGAAAATCAACCACCAAAATAGTGAAAAATTCACAGATTTAAGGGAGTAGAGCATTTAGAAATGACATGCCTTGGTATTTGAGGTGAAATAAGTAAAGGAGAAAGGAGTCAAGGATGATGTAAATCCTTGACTCTCAGATTTCTGTTAGATAAATGTTGTCATCTAAAAAGCAATGGAGAGAAATGGAAGGACAGTTTTGAAGGTGGAAGGGCAAAGGTTATGAGTTCAGTATTAAATGGGTTAGTTTTGTGCCACATGTACGTCCATAGTGAGATAATTTTTTCGTATGGTCCAAAACTGAGGAGAAAGATATGCGAGTAAATATATAGTTAGAATCTATTAGCCCATGAATGATAAAAGACATGAATGCAACATGCTAGAGAGTGTAAGTAGAGGAGAAGAAAACAATAGCATTAAGGACATGGTTCTTACATGAGCATTTGGGAAAAGGCAGAGTAAAACCTGTGGAAAAAACAAAAAGTGTCTGATCCTCAAGTGTAAAATGAGAAAATTACAGTATTATAGTAGTTCAGTAAATAACTAAGCAAATGGTATATTCAGTGCCTCAAAATGATATTGAAATACCATATATAATAGGGAAACAAAAGGGCCATTGCTTTTTATTATAAAATAAGGTTTATATAAGTGATGCAGAGAAAAAGTATGGGTGGGTATAGAAGTAGGAAATTAAGACTAGAGGACTGTGATTCATAAAATATTTCAATAAAATTGGCTCTAAAGAGAAGTTGAATAACAGAATGGTGTAATAAATGGGATTTGGCTGTTTTGTTATTGTTTTGAAAACGATTTGATGCTAATAAGAAGGAGCAAACAGAGACAAAGAAGTTGAAAATATAAGAGACTACAAGGAAAATTAATGGATATCACCAAGCAAATCAAGGAGATAAAATGCAAAACACAGAGAAAGGAGCTTAGATTGGACGGACGTGTGCAGAAATGAGGAAAAGCACCTTCCAGAGAAGAAAGACAGGTTAACCCATAGGTGTAATGAAAGACTAATGTGAAGTAGAAGTAATTAGCTAAGTGGGGGCAGGTGAGGATGTCCAAGAAGGCTTTGTATTTTCCCTTAGCTTGACCAATCTCTAGGCAGATTTCTTCCTATGTGCCTGGACCTCCATTTTCTCTGGGCATTTACTCGAGAAAACTTTTTATTCTAAATTCGTTCTCTTACCTCTTTGGGACGGAAGGCTTCTCCAAGCCTCTTGCCAGTTTTACATACTAGGAAAGTCTTTCTCAAGAACCTGGGAGCCACCACTTTGCCCCAGTTTCTCATTCTCTGTGAAAAGGTAGGAGCCTAGCTTCAAGGAACACCATTTAGCAAATCAGATGGCCCAATCACAATCATGAATCTCGTGCCTGATGTTCTTCAGTATTTTCCTCTACCTCATCCCAATGCTTAGCGACCCTCTTGCTTTTTGTTTCTGCAGAGTTAACTTCAATTCTCTCCTCTATTTTAGCAGGCTTAAATCAAGTTTTCCTAGACTGTTTAACTCTCTCTGACCTGTTTTTTCTTTGACAGTTTAATCAGGAAACTAGAAGATGCAGATAAAAAAACTGACTGAGACTACCTTCGTGGAATATTAGAAAAAAATACTCCTAAGGAAACAAAGAAATCTAAGTGACGAAAACAATTGGAGTTATACAGATTTATTATAGCACTTATGTCTACAGTTTTATAATACATTAAACATTATAATATCTATCACAGATATGAAGAAGTCAGGTAGCTGGATTTATCTAGGATTGGTAAGTTGCATTTCAGAGGAGACAAAATAAAAATAGTAAATAAATTAGAGAGTTTTAGCAAGATAACGGTTAAAGTAATGGGCCCTGGTAATTCTGTCGAAGGAATGAAAATAGGAAAGCTATGTTAGTGAGGGAGGTATTAAAGCAACCACATCTGTATTGGATCTCAGAATACCAGGATCTTCTGCAACTAAAGTAATTGAGTAAGAATGCTGGTAAGATAGAAGGTTTGTTCCTCCCAAGTCTAAAAATCCTATGATTTTTATTTAAGAAAAACTCTTAAATCTGGTTGCTATTTTCTTTCTTTCTTTTTTTTTTTTTTTTTTTTTGAGGCAGAGTCTCGCTCTGCCGCCCGGACTGGAGTGCAGTGGCCGGATCTCAGCTCACTGCAAGCTCCGCCTTCCGGGTTTACATCATTCTCCTGCCTCAGCCTCCCGAGGAGCTGGGACTACAGGCGCCCGCCACCTCGCCCGGCTAGTTTTTGTATTTTTTTTTAGTAGAGACGGGGTTTCACCGTGTTAGCCAGGATGGTCTCGATCTCCTGACCTCGTGATCCGCCCGTCTCGGCCTCCCAAAGTGCTGGGATTACAGGCTTGAGCCACCGCGCCCGGCCCTGGTTGCTATTTTCAAACCCTTCATGACTCCTTAACTCTCTTTATGCTGTTGAGCTGTGTTTTTTATGTTTTATTTTATTTTGTTGTGTGTGTTTTTGATTACTAAACAAGATGTTCTATGACTTAAGCAGTTTTACTCCTAGTCAGTTGTTCCCTTGGACAATTTCATTGCTGCCCTAATCCTTTTCATTGCAATATCATGTACAAATTTAGCAATATCTTTTGGTAGCTCAGCACATTGCTGTCTTTCAGTTATTACATCTTCTATTTATTTAGAGAAAAAAATACATATATTTTTGGCTCTTGCTGGAGTTTCCTAAATCTTTGCTTGATTTTTTCTTCTCTTACAGTGATGTGGTAATTTTTCTTTCTTTTTTTTTCCTTTCTTTTTTGAATTTTTTTTTTACTTTTTTGAGACAGAGTCCCACTCTGTTGCCCAGGCTGGAGTACAGTGGCATGATCTTAGCTCACTTCAACCTCTGCCTCCTAGGTTCAAGCAATTCTCATGCTTGGTCTCCCAAGTAGCTGGGACTGCAGGCATGTGTCATCATGGCTGGTAATTTTTTTGTATTTTTAGTAGAGACAGAGTTTTACCATGTTGCCCAGGTTGGTCTCAAGCTTCTGAGCTCAGGCAATCTGCCCTCCATGGCCTCCCAAAGTGCTAGGATTACAGGCATGAGCCACTGCTCCTGGTGATGCTGTGGTAATTTTTAAACAGGACACAAATCGGCAATTTTTATAAGCTTGATCAGTGCTGTCAATAGTCTTGTTACTGTTGTTTATATTTTGCTTATTTATTTATTTGTTTTCTGTGATTTTGTAGCCAGTAGTGATGAAGATAATTTACTTCTACAATCCAGTAAATGTACCAAATTGTTTTTGTTTCATCCACCATTGATGTGCACCTAGGTTGATTCCACGTCTTTGCTATTGTACGTAGCTCTGTGATGAACATATGAGTGCAAGTCTTTTTGGTAGAATGATTTGTTTTCTTTGAGGATATACCCAGTAATGAGATTGCTGGGTTGAATGGTAGTTCCACTTTAAGTTATTTGAGAAATCTCCAAATTGCTTTCCATAGTGGCTGAACTAATTTGCATACCCACCAACAGTGTATGATAAATAAAAAATTAAGCATTCCCTTTTATCCACAGCCTGGCCAACATTCGTTGTTTATTGACTTTTTAATAGTAGGCACTCTGACTGATGTGAGATGGTATCTCACCGTGGTTTTAATTTGAATTTCTCTGATAATTAGTGATCATAAGCTCTTTTTCACATGTCTGTTGGCCATGTGTACGTCTTCTTTTGAGAAGTGTCTGTTCACGTCTTTTGCCCAAACACCATGAAATACTATACAGCCATAAAAATGAATGAAATGCTGACCTTTCCAGCAACAGAGATGTAGTTAGAGGTCATTTTCCTAAGCAAATTAACACAGGAACAGAAAACCAAATATAGTATGTTCTCACTTATAAATGGGAGCTAAACATTGAGTATTCATGGACATAAAGATGAGGGACTACTATAGTGGTAGGAGAAGAGAGGTGAAGTTAAAAGTTGAAAAACTGTTGGACACTATTCCCGGTACCTGGTGATGGGATTATTTATACCACAGACCTCGATATCATGCAATATACTCAGGTACCAACTTGCACATATGCATCCTGAATCTGAAATACAAGTTAAAAAAGAGAAAAAGAATTTAAGAAAATAACCTCTGACATGCAAAAAAGAAAAAAAAAAAAAAAAAAAAAAGGAAGAAAAGAAAGAAAGAAAGAAAAAGAAAATCCATAATCTAGTAAATATAAAGAACTCAAAGTTTCAATAAGCAATACAGTCTGTCCTCCACATTTGCAGGTTCCACATCCATGAATTCAATAAACTGTGAATCAAAAATATTTGGAAAGAAATAAAAATATGACAATAAAAATACTACCATACAAATACTACAAATTTGAAAATACAACTATTTCCGTAGTGTTTACGTTGTACTAGTTCTTATCAGAAATCTAGAGATGATTTAAAGTATGCAGGAGGATATGCATAGGTTATGCGCAAATATTACAGTTTTATATGAGACTTGAGCATCTGCAGATTTTATGTGTGGGGGTCATGGAAACAATCCCTTATGCCTACTGAAGAATGACTGTATTGTTGTATTTTTTCAGTGAAAATCTGCCATATATGCTTATACCAAAATAACTGGGATGTGGGAGTGAGCAAGCAGCAGTTTGGTTTGATAACCCAGAAGGCTGCTCTCAAAAGTCTTAGTCAATTTCACAGCAAAGACAGGACAATGACAATTATTTATTGTCAAAATTTGCAAGCCCAGATTTAGCTTTTCAAGTTGAAGGCACAATATAAATCTAAGGAATTAAATACTGTCTCATAATAACTCACACATGCAAATCTCACCTCTGATCATACACCCAAACCAGGGAAAAGTGTAACATCTGGGCAAGGTAGAGTTTTTAAACCTCTAACCTCCTCAGAATAGTAAGTTTGATAAAATCTCTCAGCAATTAGAACTAGCCATTTAGTTTGCAAGGCTCAATGCAAAATAAAAATCATGGATTTTTTTATTAGTAATGTATGGTAAAATGTGACAATAAAGATACCAAAATCGTAAGCTTTTTACTCATTTTCTACAAACTTTAAATTTGTTACATTTTTAAATTTGCTAACTAATGTTATTCTAAGTAAAGAAAAAGTAAAATTTTACATTATTGCCATAAAGTTTGCTGTTCATCTTTACGTTGTATAATGTCAGTTTCAAAATGCAAATATAGGAACATTTTGTTCGGTTATGGGATCAAGGAAATTACACGATTTCTATTTTGTAGCTCATGTATGCATATGTATTTTGTTATTACCAGAAGAGTGAAAATTCTGCAAGAAACTAACTCAACTGTCTTTGTGCTGTATCCACTCACTACCAACACTCCACAGAAAGGCAAAGATAGGAAAGGATTGTCCTATCTTTGCCTTTCCTTCTCTATCATTTTCAGTGTAATTCACTGGCTAATACAGGAAAGTAACATGAGTAAGAAAGTTTATGATATCATTTCTTAATTGTTTGTGTTTCTTAGAACATCTTTGCCTTCTTTCTGCATTCAAAGAAAGTTGTGTTTCAAATCGAAAGTGTGCCGTCTCAGGGCTGTCGGGCTGTCGGCATTCCCATCCTCCATGTTCAGACACAGGCATAACTCTCTTACTCTGAATACTACTCATTTTGACTCTCACTGAACTCCCAAGCATTCTGGTTCCACTGGAATTATGTGCTCACGGGGCATTGAAAGCATTGTAAATAAATGGATGGTAATTAATAATGGTAGAACATCATATTATGCTTCTCTCTCTACCAACATGAATTCTCCATCACCTCTTTGGGTTTCACTTACAAAATCCAAGTTCAAAGATAAAAGTATTCAGAATTTCAAGATGGCAAAACAAATAATTAAACAAATCCCAGTCCCTCTGAATGTGTGGCCATGTGCATGCCTATAAAGCCCTCTTGCTAGAGGCAGTTAATAAAAGGTTGCCTGATGAGTTAGAGACAAAGTTCCCTACCAGAGACCCCCAGTGATCAGAAGTGCATTCTCTGGTATCTTCTTTCTTTTGCTGTTCTAAAACCTTCTCAGGATTCTTTGTCTTTACTTGGGAAGCTAACCCAGGTTATTTGACAACTTGAATCCTTGCCTCCATACTCTCACGTAGCTTGTATCCTTCCCATCCTACAGGTCCTAACTCTATTATCACCTCCTTAGTGAGGTGCCTCAATAAAGGAACCGACTTCTCCCCTATTATCTTTATTTTTATCAAAATTGTGCAATTATTCACCACAACCTAACGTTAGAACACTTCAGTTACCCCAAAACTTTGCCTGGCAATAATGAATCTACCCTCCCACACACCCTCAACCTTATACTGCCTTTGATCTTTCTTTCCATCAGTGTAAATGTGCCTTTTTTGAACAATGTAAATAATTTGAATTAAACAATGTATAGTTTTTTGCATCTGACTTCTTTCATTTTGCCCAATTTTGAAGTTTATTTATGCTGCAGAATGTATCAGTTGTTGTTCTTTTTTTGAATTGTTTTGTTTTATTTTATTTTATTTTATTTTATTTTCTAAGTCCCTGGCATATATGCAGGATGTGCAGGTTTGTTGCTTAAGTAAACGAGTGCCTTGAGGTTTGCTGCCACCTATCAACCCATCACTTACGTATTAAGTCCAGCATACATCAGCTCTTTTTCCTAATGCTCCTCCCCTGGTGCACTCTCTCAACAGGTCCTAGTGTGTGTTATTCCCCTCCCTGTTTCCAGGTGTTCTCATTGTTCAGCTACTGCTTATAAATAAGAACCTGTAGTGTTTGGTTTTCTGTTCCTGTGTTTGTTTGCTGAGGATAATGGCTTCCAGCTTCATCCACGTCCCTGCAAAGGACATGATCTCACTCCTTTTTATGGCTCCATAGTATTCTATCATGTACATGTACCACATTTTCTTTATCCAGTCTATCATTGATGGGCATTTGGGTTGATCACATGTCTTTGCTATTGTGAATTGTGCTGCAATGAACATGTGTGCATGTATCTTTATTATAGAATGATTTATATTCCTTTGGGTATAGACCTGGTAATGGAATTGCTGGGTCACATGGTATTTCTGGTTCTAAATCTTTGAGGAATCACCACACTGTCTTCCACAATGGTTGAACTAACTGACATTCCCACCAGTAGTGTAAAAGAATTCCTATTGCTCTGCAACCTCACCAGCATCTCTTGTCTCTTGACATTTTGACTTAAACTCCTTTATTTAAAACAAAACATTTATTTAAAACAAAACATTATTTAAAACAAAACATTTTGCACAGGAACAGTTTCAACTATTGTTTCCCTTTTGCAGCTACTTCAGATTTTATAATTTATCTTAGCCAAAGGCTGAGAAGCAATACTTAATCTTTTTAATCCTGTATAGTAAGACAGGGCTAACCATTCATGGGCATGCTTTTTACTTATTTTCCCCTTATGCCCCCTTCCTCTCCCTGTTTCCCTTTCTGTCCTCTTCTCTCATCCTCCTTTCTTCCCCTCGATTCTCCTTCCAACTTCACTTTTTGTAAATCTTATTTCCTCCTCTCCTTTTATCCCTTTTCCCCCACTTTTTTAAAAGAGTACCCGTCATATCATACTTGATGATATGTTTTAAGGAAAGAGAGCCTAATGAATTCCCTCAACTAAAATAATGATGGAGGACCTTTCTGAAATTCAGTCTTAATTTTGTAAGCATGCTCTTTATTTTTTATTTTTATTTTCTATTATACATTAAGTTCTGGGGTACATGTGCAGAACATGCAGTTTTATTACATGGGTATACATGTGCCATGTGGCTTTCTGCACCCATCAACCCGTCACCTACATTAAGTATTTCTCCTAATGCTATCCCTCCCCTAGCCCCCCACCCCCGATAGGCCCCAGTGTGTGGTATTCCGCTCCCTGTGTCTATGTGTTCTGCTGCTCTGCACGTTCAGAGAAGCTTCTCTAGTAACAAACTATAGAAATGATCCCTGAAAGTGTGGTCTTGTCTCTTGACATTTTAACAATCGCCATTCTGACTGGCACAAACTGGTACCTCACTGTGGTTTTGATTTGCCTTGTTGTACTAATCAGTGGCACTGACCTTTTTTCCGTACGTTTGTTGGTCATTTGCATATCTTTTCTTGAAAATTGTCTATTCATGTGTTTTCCCCACTTTTTAATGGGGTTGTTTCTTTCTTGTAAATTTGCGTAAGTTCCTTGTAGATTCTGGATATGACACCTTTGTCAGATAGATAGCAAAGCTTTTCTCCCATTCTATAGGTTCTCCATTCACTCTGATGATAGTTTCTTGTGCTGTGAAGAAGTTTTTCAGCTTAATTAGATCCTATTTGTCAATGTTTGCTTTTGCTGCAATTGCTTTTGGAGATTTCACCATAAAATCTTTGCCCATGCTTATGTCCTGCATAATATTGCCTAGATTTTCATCTAGGGTTGTTATAGTTTGGGGATTTACATTTAAGTCTTTAATACATATTGAGTTAATTTTTTGTATAGGTGTAGGGATAACCAGTTCTCTCAGCACCATTTGTTAAATAGGAAATCTTTTCACCATTGCTTGTTTTTGTCAGGTTTGTAGAAGATCAGATGGTTGCAGATGTGCGGTTTTATTTCTGAGCTCTTTATTCTGTTTCTTTGGTCTATGTGCCTGTTTTATACCATTACCATGCTATTTTGGTTATTGTAGTCTTATACTGTAGTTTAAAGTCAGGTAGTGTGATGCCAAAAAGGAGCTTTGGACAATCCTAAGCAAAAGAACAAAACTGGAGGCATCAGTTGTTGCTTTTTGTTGCTGAAAAGTATATCCTTATATGGATATACCACTGTTGTTTATCCATTCACTCATTCATTTTTTATTTGGCATCTGGATATTTTTCCAGTTTTTGGATATAAAAATGCTGTTATAAATACTGTGCACATACCTGTGTGAGTATGGTTTTTAACTTTTGAGTAAATTCCTAGTAGTGTAACTGTTGTGTCAAATGGTAAATTTATGTTTAACATTTAAAAACTTGCCAAAATGTTTCCCAAAGCAACTATACCATTTTATATTCTCACCAATAATATATGATAGTCCTGACTTCTCTACATCCTTGAAAACACATTATTACCTGTCTCTGATTATAGCCATGTAGCGGCATATAGTGACATCTCATTGGAGTTTTAGTTTGCATTTGTCTAAAAATGTTGAATGTTTTATTGTGTTTATTAGCTAGTTTTTGGTAACATATCTATTTAAGATTTTCCTATTTTAAAACTGAGTTGTTTGCATAGTTTCAATGTTATGAAATTCTTTATACATTCTGATTAAGTTCTTTATCAGATATTATTTGAAAATACTTTTCCCCAACGTGGCCTGTCTTTTCATTTTCTTAATGGAGTCTTTTGAATAATATTTATTTTGATAATTTCAAATTTATTATTTTTGATGGAACATGCTTTTGATGTCATATGTTAGAGCTTGTAGCCTAATTTATGGTCACAAAATGTTCTACTGTATTGTCTTGTGTATGTTTTAGGTCTGTGTTTCGTTATTTATTATGATACGGGTTAAAAGTATAAATTCGGTCTGTTTTAATGTGAACACAATTTGTTGAAAAGACTATTTTCCACAGTTCATTATTTTGAAACATTTGTAGAAAAATCAATAAAAGCAATGGTTTATTTCTGGATCTCAATTCTATTACATTGATCTATATGTCTGTCTTTATGCCACTACCATACACTACATTAATTGCTACAGTTTCATAGTAAGTTTTGAAATCAAGACGTTTAAGTCCTCCAGCTTTGTTCTTCTTTCACAATATTGTTTTTTGCTATTCTAAGTGCGTTAGATTTCTATATAAATATGAGCATCAACTTGGCAGACTTTACAAGGAGACTGAGGAGACTGCTGAATTTTTGTAGGAAGGGGAAAAAATTAAAATTAAATATGAAAATTGTCATCTTGATAATATTGTGTCTTCCAATTTAGGAACATGGCATGTTTCTCCATTCATTTAAATATTATTTAATTTCAGCAATGTTTTGTGGTTCTGATTGACTTACAATTTTTTGTTAAATTTATGCATTTTTCTTTCCTTTTCGGAGCTACTATGAATGGAATTGCTTCCCACATTTTTTTGTTTGTTTGATTGATTTTTTGCTGTTTTCTTGTTACTAGGTTATAGAAATACAATTTATTTTCATACTAATTTTGAATCTTTCAGTCTTACCAAACTCATTTTTTGGTACTAATAGTTATTTTTGGATTCTTTGATATAATATTTTCTTCATATATTATTAAGTTATCTGGGAATAAAGACAGTTTTAATTATTTAATTTATGCCTTATTGTACAAAGTAGAGTCTCCAGGACACTGTTGAATAGAAGTGGTAAAAGCAGACATTCTTTCCTTGTTCTTGATCTCAGGGAGAATGTATCCCGTTTTTCATCATTATATATAATGCTTGCTGTGAGCTTTTTGTAAATGCTATTTATCAGAATTATAAATTTTTCTGTTTTTTCTAGTTTGTTAACTTGTTTTACTTATATGAATATTTGATTTAGTCTAATTTTATGCCTTAATTAAGATGATTATGCAGTTTATTTTCTGTACCCTTTGTATTAATATGGCTATTACATTGATTGATTCTCAGGTTGTAAAAGAACCAGTACTCCTTGGATACATTCTACTTGTACTTGACATATAATTATTTTGTATATGGTCTTGAATTTGGTTTGCTAGTATAATATTAATGTTTATGTGTTTATGTGCATAAAGGATATTGATGTTCATTTATGTGTTTCTGTGATGTCTATGTCCAGGTATCAAGGTATGAGATAAGAATTGTTCCCTTCTCCTATATTCTCTGAAATAAATAGAGAAGGATTAGTATTATTTGATTTGTGAATATTTGAGAGAATTCACACGTCAAGTCATCTGAGCATTTCTTGTAAACCTGGAATCATCAAATTTTATGCCCCAACTCATTTAGCTCTTCCACTTAAATTTTATTAAACTCACAGACCTTTTCTTGTCTAATTTCTACTTGCCTTTCAAGTCTCAGCTTAAAAGGCATACCCTTGTAAGAAAATTATTTAAAACACTTCGCAGGATTACAGAATAGTTTTTCCTTATTTTCTAATGATGCTGTGAATGTGTATGCATAAGTATCATTTAGTTTTATATTTATCTGGTAATTTAATGAAATCTGAAAAATTGTAGAGTATGTTTGTGTTTATATTGCATTTTAACAGTTTCATCAAGAGCTATTATATAATTCCTCCACAAACTACATTTAGTTGTGATCTGTTTGAAATTTTTTAAATGACTTTGGATTCTTATTTTCTTGATTAAATTAGAATTCACTCCCCTGTATTTATAGGTGACATTTGTCCTACAGCTCAGCAGCCAGGTTTAACAGAAACAAATCAGTGGTCTAACAAAACAGGCATCTTACGAAGAGGATATTAGCAAGTGCTTTTTGTAGGATTTGGGGTTGCATTAGAAGATTTTGGGATGATCCAAGGAACCAGGTATTTCAGGATTTAGTGCAGGTAAGAAGCAGTGGTAATTGTCCTATTAAGTATTGTCCAGAAAATAAAAATTTACATCTGTCATAGTTAAACAAGCAATAAAGACTTTATCAGAAACCTTTGCAATTTGGGTTAATACTATTGCATTAGAAGACAGGGCGAGAACTCCATTCCACTGAAACAAAAGATGGAAGGATATTTTTAATGGTGAGGTGATCTATCTGAAAGTACTGGAGGACATTAGGCAGGAAATTGGTCAAGGTGATTAGGCCACCAGTGTTTGCTAATTAGTGAAATTAGGCTTTTACTCTCCAACAGGGACAGGGAGATAGAGGTGCTATCTTTCTTAATTGCTCTCATATCTTTAAGAAAGACACTTCAGGGTCAGAGCACTGGTAAGAGAGTAAGAGAAGATTTACATCTCAATGGTGCAGAAAAAGAATATAAAATAGCAAATTTTCTGAAGAAATGCTCTGAGAAAAGTGAGCTCAGGAACCTATAGTGAGAAAGAAGTCTGTCTAAACTGTAGTCAAGCTGAGCGAAATCTTAAGAGAATCTGGGTCAGTGTATTAATCACTGTTTTCTAGAAGGATGAAAACAAAAGAGCAAGACTAAAACTGATTTGTTAAAAAGCAGTAGGCACTCATGGAAGCCTGGAAATGAGGCTATTTGGCCTTCTTTTGTTCCTTGGACAATGTTTTTTGTTTGTACTCAGAAGTGATTACAGATAAATTTTGTTTGATTGTTTATTTGTTTTCCTCAGCATTATAGGGTGACCTCATCTGATATTGGGTATTTGTGAAATTATTGATGTTCAGTGGAACATCTAACAGTTTCTATGCCAGCTATCATATCTGTTTATTTCTGTCTTTACCTTGATATTTTTGTGTTTGCTTTTATTTTTGGAAGGAAGAGAGCTGTATTTTTGTAGATTTGGAAAAGAATATATATATATTCATATACATATTCATATATATATTCACATATATATTCATATATATGTATTCTTCCTAATCAGTCATCATATCCAATTGGCTCTACCTTCAAATTATGTATATATAAATTATATATACAAAAATCTATATATATACACATTTCTTCTGTATTTTGTATAGATTATCTGTTACTTGATGATATTCTGAATTCCCCCTATAGAAACCAAATAGAACTAAAATTTCATAAATCTCTCCTATAAAAACCATAATTTAGAGTATAGTGTTTGATAATTTCTTCTACTTTTCTATTGTTGTTAGTGTTTTCTCATTACTTTTCTAAATTGCTTTTAGAATTTAACATTATCATCACAATAAACATTTAATCCAGAACTAGTGTAATATAATTCACAAAGTATTTAAATATAGTTGTAATCCTTTTCTCATTTCAAATGAGTTAGTAACGTTTCTCATTTTTACTTATGTTTATCATACATTTATTTTTAATAAACAATGCTGCATATAATTTTTTAAATGTTTTTATTCTCTCAGGGAATTAAGGAATATAACTCAGGTAACTGATCACATCTATTGACTTACCTATAAAATACTGTGATAACATAATCTTGATAAGAAAAAAGAAGACATACTGCATATATTTTGCTTCACTTTGAATATATCATGCATTACAGATAATGGCTCTGACAAGCAACATATCTGTACCTCTAAGTCTAGTAAACATTTCTATCCTAACTAGACTTCTAAAACTGATTATAATCCTAATCTTCCTCACTCACTTAGCAAAAATTATAATACAAGTCAGTATAAAATCAGACCTCAACTCTCATTTCCTTGGAAATGCACTGCCCTACCTTATGGCTTCAAAAGCAACCTATATGATTCCTAAATTTTTATCTGCAGCCTGGTCAATTCCCATCAACTCTAGATCATACATAAAATTTACTTGGATATCCAATTGACAACTCAAAGTTAATATGCCCATTAATGTAATGGATTCCTGATTGTCACGCTTCCCCCAAAATCATTAACTCCTCTAGATTTTTCTGAGTTAATAGCAGCTCCATTTTCCAGTCACTCAGGCAATGATTTGAGTCATCCTTAACACCTTCTTTTGAATCACATTCTTTTCTTAATCAGCCATCATATCCAATTGGCTCTATCTTCAAATTATATTCAGAATTCAACCAAAATAATTCTGCTACTACCCTGTTGAAGTCACTATCATTTCTTTCCTGGACTAGTACTAAAGCCTTCCAAAAGATCAACTGGATAACTGGATTCTGACAGTACAACAGCAAATGTTGACTGCATCTTGCTGCAATTCTGTTTAAACACTCCAGGGACTGCCAATTTCCCTCAGTACAAAAGACAAAATGAGAAAGCTTATGTGATCTAAATAACATTACCCCTCTGGGACCTCATCTCCTGCTTTAACTGCTCCCACTCACTCTGGTACAGCCTCATTGTTTTCCTTCCTGTGATTATGTTCACAGCTCAGGATCTTTGTTCAGGCTGTTCTTTCTGCCTAGACTTCTCATCACCGAGATACCCTCCAGTCTTGCTCCTTTGCCTTATTTAAGCTTTTGCGAAAATGTTACCTTAACACTGACATGTTCCCTGAGTATTTATTTTAAAGTTTAACCCCCCGTTTTACCCAAGGTTTTACTAAGAGACAGAAACAATAGACTATATATAGAGAAAGATGAAAAATAATCTATTAGGAGAATGGGCTCACTTGATGAAGGAGGCTGAAAAAGTCTCAGGACAGGCTGTCTGCAAAGCAGAAAAACCAGGAAAGCTGGTAACATGGCTCAGCCCAGGACCAAAGGCCTTAGAATAAAGAAGTCAATATTAAACTTTCAGTCCAAAGCTGAAGGCCTGGGAGTCTAGGGGGCCACTGGTGTGAGTCCCAGAGCCCAAAGGCTGGAGTTCTCACATCCAAGGGTGTTAATCACAACTATGCCAAAGTTCCAGCCCATGATGAGGTCCGAAGGGAGTGGGTGGATGGGTGGCAAGTAGCTGAAAGGACACTTAGGGGGATGTAGGCAGTTGAAATGTAGTTTTATTCAGCAGCTCTCTCATTAGCAGTCTCTCACACTGTCCGCCTTTATCTTGGCTTTCTGCTCTGGCTTCTCCCAGCAGCCGGCCCTGTAGCTCCTGCTGCTCCCACACCCACAGCTGCACTCTCTGGCCTGCAAGGACAGGGTCAGCAGCTTAACCCTTTCCCTCTAGGCACAAACCAAGTCCTGGCCTCCCACCTGCCCGCCTTCGAGGTAACCGGTTCTCCCTTACAGGGATCATTAGTGTTACTCTGTCTTCCTAGGCACGAGAGAGAGCCATGCCCTGGCTCCACCCTGTGTGTCTGTAAGACAGACAACTCTGGCTTTCTCTCTTTCTCTGGGCACATGTGTGAGCCCTGTGCACAGTATCACCACGGCAGTTATACCTTTTACAAACAGTAGTGGCTCCTAGCCAAGTATGAGCTTACACAAACAAGTAGAGGTTACACAAACAAGGTTATATAGCATCATGAACCCGCATTCCAAACTCACTGAGTCACTTTGGCTGGGATGTTTTCTTTGGCCTACGCCTGACCAAAGCACATCTTTGTACCTTACAAAGGGCGAGAGAGGAAGGGCATTGCAGCTCTGGGAGAGGGGGCAAAAAGTTACCCTTCCCCTTCCTTTTTGTTTCATCCTACCTCCCAGCTGATTGGATTGTGTCTGCTATCATTGAAGGCAGATCTACCCTACTCAGCCCACTGATTCACACACCAATCTCCTTCAGATGTACCCTCACAGACACAGCTGGAGCATCCCAATCATTCTTACCAAACAGCCAACCACTTGGGTTTCCCTTGCAGCAGAAGAGGATAGGTTCAGTGTCTCTTAAACACTGAGAATAATTAATACTGTACCTGGATATCCTATCTGGATATCCTTTAATCCAGCCATGTTGACGCCTAAATCAACCATCACACTTCTGTACAGCTGAACTCTCTCCATTAACTTTTCTTGCTTTATTTACTTCCATGATACATATCAAGTTCTAACACGTAATATAATTTAAGTAATGGTTTGCTTTTCTTCTTCCACTAGGATATAAGTTCCATGAGGAGAAATGTTTTAATTTTTTTTTTTTTTTTTTTTGCTGAATCACCGTCTTAACAGAGTCGGGCACAAAGTAGTTGGTACATGTAAGTTAACTGAATTCAAAGGGGATTAAATATAATTCTTAAAATTCTCTATAGAATATTCTTTTGATAATATTCCATGAGTCTGAATAAAACACTAGCTAGCATTGTATCATTCTGGATAAAATAAACTGTGTGTCAGTAAAAATTCAAAAATCTAAATGTTGTACAGCAGTGGTTTATTTCTAACTTATGATCAAATTGTTGTAGGACTTTTCCTTTAGTTCAGCTAAAGAAGGAGTTCTTGTCCGTCCCACGGTCACAAAAATTTAGGCTCACAGATTGTTTAAAGGGTGTGGAAACCAGGGTTTTATTGGATGAAAAGGATAATAAAAGGGAAAGCAAGGACTCTTGCAAGGCCAGAGTCCCTCAGCTAGAGCGCTTCCTGCCAGTCGTTCAAATCCCAGGTTCCACCTAGAAAAAAGAGGGGCCCGGCTCCTCCTTGCTGTGAAGGGCATGAGCTTCCCGAGGCACCACCACAGTGGACAGGCGGGTTAGAGTTTCTCCAGAGACCCCCTCCCACCTGGTTGTCTCATTCCTTCCTCTGAAGAAGTACATGTAACTGCCGTTAGATTAAGGATAAGGACAAAGACAGATCTTAACGGCTTCCTGCTGACAGGGGCACTGTTTTGGGGAAACAGCAGTGAGAGCTCCCTCAGAAGCCTATCCAGAAGAAGGGGCCATCATCAGAGGCTCTGGGTGCATGGCTGTTTGGAATCTGATGGCCTGAAGGCAAGAACAGACAAACCTGGCTATTAGAAAACATGTATCAAAATGAAACAAGGGTAGGGTTAAGGACAGCTCAAAAATTCCGAGGTCCTTTACCAGTTTGCACAGAGAGAAAGAGGCCAAAAGCTCGACTGGTTAAAAACAAAACAAAACAAAACAAAAAACTTTACCCTTTTCCCAGCATATTGGGCTTCCGGGTTCCCTTGCCTGGAGCCCAGTCCTAAGCCAAGCAGTTTAAGGTTTGGGAAATTAACTCTTTCCAGTTTGGAGGATGCATCTGAGGGGAATGTCCTATAGTACAGAGACACAATTACCTATCAGTGAAGCGAGAACTGAGGAAATGAAAGGAAAAAGCAAGCATCTTTCAAAGGAGTCCCAAGGGTTTAGGATGCATTCAAAAGGGGCACAGACTGAAGATGAATGGGTATGCATCTAGAAAGAGATGAGCAGGCGTCCCTGGTTCCCTTCTCTCCCCAGCAGATACCAGGGCACATGAGGGAGAGAGGAAAGAGCGTCCTTTTTCCTTCTTCCATCCTTGCATCTCCGAGTCCTGGTGACCTTGGCAAGTGCCACCATGAGTGCCAAAATGGCTTGCACTCGTGAAGCAGGGAGGGCCTAGAGAATAGGAATTATCCGCTCTCACTTATGCCTCTCTCCCCATGACTGTCGGTATCCTTGGAGTTCCCTAGACCTCATTTATGCCATGGATATTAACGTGGCCTTTATCTATGAAACAGGAAGCTTGAGGTTGGCTTAATTGGTAGGAACCAGTCACGCACACCTGAGCTGTGCCTTTTAACTTCCATTATCATCTTCCTCTGGATTCCTCAGATCCAGTTTTCTTGCTTAGTGCTTTGACTCAAAGCTTAGAATTGAGTCCTGGACAAAAAGGTGTCTCAGGGGAGTTGCATGAACTCCTTATCATAAGCCGAATACTAAGTTAAAACTGTAGAACTGAGTCCTCCTTCAACAAGGGAAGGGAAAGGATGTCTTGTGACACACCCAGATAACTGGTAGCTATAGTTATGCTTGCTATGATTTAGGTGCATAGTGCTTGGCTTTGGTTAGCTTTCTTGGTCTTACCTTCCCCAAAAAGAAACTTTCACGTGATGGGCATCCTATTTAATACCAGCACCTGGCAGGATTTGCAGGATAATTGCTCAGAACTAGGATATTGATCCCGATTTTTACATTACCCATCCCTCTTGTTCTTTCTAAGCTGCAGCTGGAGATTGCTGGTTGGTTCACAGGAACAAGCAGGATTAGTCTAAAATGTAGGCAAAAATTTAAAAACAACTAGTGAGTTTAGAATTTAATAACAAATATACTTTCTGAAACAAGATCTCTCTCTTTCCAGTCCTCATGTTTGTTGAAAAATCATCATAGGACTGAGTGGTTTGCAAAGTAGACTTTAGTTTTACACTTGGCCTGATTATTTGCATAAAGTGCAGCAAGTATAATTATTTTTACATAAGTTTTTTGGATTGGCTTTGATGGAACTTTCTTCCCCAAGGAATCTCAGATAAGAGCTTTTACAGCTGAGCTCAGCCATGGGTTAATCCTCAGATACCTGTGAGTTGAGTGATCCTTTCCTCTTAAGGTTCCATAATAAACTCGGAGCTCCTAGATGTGTTAGAAAGTGACGTTCTTTACTGACCACAGGTCAGGAACTGTGTACAGGGACTGTGTAGACAAGGGTATGAGGACAGTTTCCCCACTGGGCTTTTACTGGCTCTGCAAGTCAAAATTGACTCCTTAAAGGGAAACATACCCTTCGAGTCAACGCCTTGGTAAAATAACCAGTTTCTCTAATTGTGTCCTGTTGCAAAAGAAAAATGGATTCTTATTGCACTGATGCAAACGACTATATTGCGATAAGTTAAAATTACTCACAGTTTCCAAATTCTAGAGGAACCAGGCAGAGAGAAACAAACATGCTTTAAATTTTGTTCATAGTATACCTTATTCAACTATTACAGGCTGTAAATAGTTCAAAATGTGTTTCCTTGACTCTGAAAAACCAAACAAGGATCAGCAATATTCCAAGCAAAAGTCAAAAAGGTTGCCTCAGCTTTCTGAGTTCAGTCTATTTAGTTCATTCTTGTTTTGCTTGATATTCATGAGCATTTCAGCTCTTCATGAGTCCTGTACATTTTCCTTCATTCCAATGCACAATCTCTAAAGTACAGAGAATTATCAGAAGCATGTATTTGAGAGCACCTGTTATAATTCTATAGCTCATTTTAAACCATCTTTGAAAGGGATTAAAACAAGACAATTGTCTGTGAATAGCAAAATATTCAGGGTAGTTATGGTTAGAAACACAATTGACAAGGAACTTTGGTTTTCTCTGTGGTTTACAAGAACTTAACATAGCAACCTTAATTGTGATAGCATACACTCAGACATTAGAATTTTAGAAATCCCATACAATTTTGGAACATATATTAGCATTCATCAATATATAACCTAAAGAAGACTGAACATTATTTTGACAATCCCATGCACCTAAACATGTCAAATAATCCTGTTTACCTCTCTTGTCTGGACACTTCACGGGGCCTTCTGAAGTATTAAAAAAGCCAGGTGCCAGGAAAGACAAATTTGAAACTGAAGTTTGATTTTGAGAAGGCTGTTAAATGTTTGAGGTTTAAAACAGTTGATATTATGTAATAGAATTCCAGATTACCATAAATTATCTATTTTGCCAAAATGAAGACTCAGAAATTTTAAAGAAGCAAAAACCTTTTATAATCCTTTACAACTTTTGCCAAAGAACAGATTACCACCTCAGGAAAACCTTGTTATTCTTTTATTTCAATGCCCAATTCGTAGAAAAACCACATACTATCCTTTTCTGAATTTAGTGAATATGTTCACACAGAGAACCTCTTCTACAAGATTAATTTCCACAATTCTTCCACCACTTCTTTGAGCCTTCAGCTAACTCATTTAACTCTGAACAATCCTTTAACCCTAGGCAAAAGTTTACATTTCAAGGCCTTCTTATAACCTTTAACTAAAAAACACATTTTACTGTTCTTACACACCTTGCATGAAAATTTACTTCTAATAGTTTCAATTAACTCCTAGCAATTTTTAACTTTAAGGTAAAACTTGGTAAGTTGCTTTAACTGAGTGCTAAGTGCATCCAAGGTTACCTTCTTAATTAAGGGTATGGTTAGTTCCACATGTCCCCGGGCCTTACCAGTTGTGAAGCCAGCAAGTCAAATGGTTCTCAAAACCCAAAACGCAGTTTATAACCTCAAAACACTTAGCAAACCTTGCATCTGACCTGCTTTGGCAATCCCATGCACCTAAACATGTCAAATAATCCTATCCCCTTTAGGGCTGTTTTTATTTCTTAAAGATTAAAGTCATGTGAACTGAAAGGTACCACAGCTTTTACCACCCCTTAAAAAAAAAAAAAAAAAAAAATTGATCCAGGCACTTGTCTTTCTTTAGGCCAAAATAATTAGAGCTATTTTTATAGACATCACACACAGTATACACATAGGCAGAAAAAAACCCAGCCGCTGGGTGGGGTGCTTTAAGAGACAGGGCTAGGATATGGAACCTCAGAGCGCATCCCTTCAGGCAAGATTGCTAAACAAAGCCTTGCCAAGCAGTTACCAGCCAAGCCCTCAGGATGTAAAGCAAGATAGCGGCTTGATTTCACAACCAAAAGTTTGCAGAGAATACAGCAATAGTTGGGGGTGTTTGGCGCCCGGCGGGGGTGCGGGGGGCGCTAGCCTAGTAAAACATCTTCTAAAAGAAAAAAAGAAATCATTGGTTTTAATTTCTTTCTTTATTCTGTTTATATGCTTTCAAATTTGATTTGCTCCTTGTTGTTTCATCTTTTTAACTTTTTTTTGATATATAAAATGTAACATTTCTGCATTCATCTCTATTATTTTGGTATTTGGAGATTATCGATCTTTTACTAAGCATCTTTTATCTTCGCTAAATAATAAACAGTATTCTATTTTGGGCACAAATTTTAATTCATTATTAAAATAGCTAATCCTTTACTATTAATGATAAAAATATATAGTAATTAAAAATATTGCTGCTATTCAAATAACTAGCTATGACTCACTTATTCCCAAATAGAACACTAGTGAAATGGTAATAAAAAGAATATGGCAGATTTTAGATACAAGCGGGAAAGCATATGGGATACAAATATTGAATACATGTTTTAGAAACAAACAAGTTGAGTTTTATGCTGAGATTCATAGCCTGGAATTTTTGTGCTCAAAGCTACTTCAATCAGAATTGGGGAGTTCTTCTGGGATTCACACACTGAGGGAATCTGGTTTCACAGCTGTCTGGACAGTATTTCTTTTAAACTGTTTTCTTGAATTAGTTAAAGCTATGACCTTATGTCATGCATTTTTTAATGTGAGAAACAAAGCCACAATGAAGAATATTTAAATTCACAAGTTTTGAATCTTTCAATTCTGAGCTAAGTGGCTCAACCACTTCAAGTAATCATGGATAAATTATCCAAATTATTTAAACTTCAGTTATTCTGTCTATAATTAGGGATGCATTACAATTTGAGTAAAAATTTAATACATTAATAAATGAAAAATGTCTCACAGAGTCCCTGGAATATAAGAAACTTTCCATAAATATTTCCTATCTTATTATACAACCTAAAAATGTAAAGCCTGTGATTGCTTTCCATGATGTGTTTTGCTAAAATTTTAGATTCTTAAATTCATACAATCTATTCATAATAGTTGGAGAAGACAACCAATGTAAAAATGTACATGAAAGCTAAACGCTGAGAGTATGTACTGAGAAGAAGTGAGACATCCTGTCAGCGGGATACTGAGACTGGGATAGTGTACAAAATTTCAGAATACAGACTGATTTGAAATTATTTTTGAGATTTATTTTACGTTTAATAACTACACAAATTTGTTTAGAAAATGCATCTACTGGCTGGGTGCGGTGGCTCACGCCTTTAATCCCAGCACTTTGGAAGGCTGAGGCAGGCAGATCACAAGGTCAGGAGTTTGAGACCAGCCTGGTCAACATGGTGAAACCCTGTTTCTACTAAAAATACAAAAAAAATTAGCCAGGCATGGTGGCAGGCACCTGTAAACCCAGTTACTCGGGAGGCTGAGGCAGGAGAATCACTTGAAACCGGAAGGTGGAGGTTGCAGTATGCCAAGATCATGCCACTGCATGCCAGGCTGGGTAAAAGAGTGAAACACTGTCTCAAAAACAAAAATGCATCTACTGTGAAGGCACTAAAAAAATCATAAATCAAATCATAAATAAATGACCTACTGCTCACGGGATGGAAAATAGCGCTTCACCGACAAAATCATGAAGATAGTGCAGGCCAGTTCAGAGTCTTAGGGCCACTCAAAAGCTGTTTCCTGACAGCTGTGTAGTTTAACAGTACATTTTTGACAATACTCATACCATTAACTACATGGGGAATTGCATGGGGAAACATGTGATTTTAGTCATCATCAAATCGTATGACATTTTGTGTGGTAAGAAGTATGGATTTGGCAAATACCTGGAAACTGAATTCTAGGTTACAAAGTGACATTTTCAACATCAAATTGAGAGTTATTTATAAGATTTGATATTTACAGGTGTGGAAATACTGAATTCAACTACTTTTTTTTTTTTTTTTTTTAAAGGAAAACAAGGCAAAATTTAAAGAACAGTGCTTTCATCGGTGAGGTGACTCTCTGGAATCCTGTTGAAAGAAACAAATCAGGAATATGTACTGCTACCTGCTACTATGAGGGAAAATGACTTTAAAAAGGAAACTAAAATATGGAGAGATGTCGAAGAGGAACTAAGTTTAAAAGATTCAAATTTAGCTAACATTACTATTATTAGGTGCTTAATGATTTCTTGGAACAGCTAAATTTTAATAGATTAGCAAATAAAAGTGAGAATGCAAGTTCATGTAATTAGAAAATAGAGGCTTCAGAATATAGAGGCATCATGTATAGATTATTATTGAAAAAAGTGATAATAGCAAGAAAACCTTCATTTTCTATTATTTAGCAGACTGTTATTCAAACAAACATTACACTGAAGATAACTAAAACTAAATTTCATCAAAAGCCAAAATTGACAAATGGGATCTAATTAAACTAAAGAGCTTCTGCACAACAAAAGAAGCTACCATCAGAGTGAGCAGGCCACCTTCAGAAGAGTCTTCAATGAAAGTTACCAAGGCTAAGGGAAAATATTTTTAACATCCTAAAAATTCTATATAGAAAACTATGAAATGTATTTGTAATCAATTTAAAAGATTAAAAACGGAGATAGATATATATATAATGTTCAATGATTAGAAAACAAATGTTGTCAAAATGCCAGTTTTCTTTCCATTGATGGAGTCAATGAAATTCCAATCCTAGTTAGCATCACAACATACTGGAAAAGGAAGGTTAATCATTTTTTTATTAATAAGGAAATTAAAATCATAATGAGCTAGACTGGTAATTAATTGAAATTAGAGAAATCTCATCTATTGTGTTGAAAATGTAACTTGTACTAAGCAGTTTGATAAATAACCTTTCATTAGCTACTGAATTTCAAGGGCCTACCTTTTGACACACAAACTCTGGTGTTTAGAGAAACTCTCGAAGGAACATGTATTCCAGGAGAAATTTAGCAGAATATTTGTAGCAGCTGTGTTGGTGATTAAAAAATAATAATTCACAGGTAAATCAATGATGGAATCCACATTAACTTCATGAGCATACGACCTGTGCAGACTTTCAGGGTTCCACACTTCAGTATCCTCTACTTGGTTTAATGTTCTGCTGTTACCATCTTAAACTTTGGAACTAGGGGATTCATACTGTCATTTTGAACAGGCCTTCACAAATTATATAGCCAGTCCTGGTAAAACTGAAAAATAATTGATATGTGTATGCAATGGATTATTACAGCAATGAAATTAAATGAAGCACAGTATTGTGCATCAACTCAGATGTAGCTCAGAAATTAATATACCCAGTATGATTCCATTTGTATAAACTTGAAAAGCATAGACTATTTTTTTCAAGAATTATATATATATGGAGATAATTTTATCAGATAAGTTAGTATACTGATTATATCTAAGGAGAAGAAAAGAACATGTAATCTACACGAGAGTCTTCTAAGATCTTGGGACAATTTTTTTAAACCAATGTTACTATTAAGTAGGTTTTTATTGATTCTCCATATGTGGTTTTTACACTCTTGTTTATGCATAATTTATTGCAAAAAAATTAAAATGAGATAAATGCAAAATATGTGTTGATTAGAATTAAATGACATCCATCCTTGAATATGGGGAGCAGTAGCTCTCAATTTTCTCTATGTTTGAGTGAAAGGAAAGTTAAACTGAAAGAGGAGGAAAAGTTCAAGACAGAAGAAGCAAGTTTTAAGAGAGTTCATTTAAGTTTTACACAGATTCCCAACAGATTCCCTAGAACTGGATTCTTCAATTAGTATACTGTATTTTAAGTGATGGATTGGGAAAGTATTTATAACAGTAATTTGGGGAGAACTGATGTCAAAGAAACATTTTTTTCTTTTTGTATTTTTTAGGCCTTCAGGATTAGAAAATTTCAGGAAACTTTAGACAAAGGACAAAAAACCATTTTAAAAAAGTCAATGTAGAGCATATTTGTCAATATGATTTGGGCTTGTATTTGCCAGTTTTATTTTTCCTCTAGAAAATGCTAGAGAAATTTGTTCTGCTCCTAATGGTATTGAAATTGCCAAAGTCGACCAACTAATGAAATGTTTGAAGACATTCTAGTAAAGTGAGCATTCTAGCAAAGGGGGCTATTAGTAGCTATGCAACCCATAATTAGATTTTTTTCTATATCTCAGTTTCTCCCAGGATGTAACTGTTTGCCTGGAAACCATGTCCTGATAACCAGGCTAATGATAATGCATGCAGACTAGAGACTCCAACAGTGTCAACTACCTCAGGAGAAGATGCTACGTAGTTTAAAGCTGCATTCAATTTTTCATACCACAAGAGTACTGTTTATTGTGCTGGCTAAATAAGTATGAGAAAAATGTGTGTTTATCAGAAAAAACACTATGATGATTAAAACTATTGCTCATCATTCTAGCTACAGGGCCTCTATGATTAACAGCCTCAATCATCCTAACTTCTTGTAATTGCCTATATGGTAGCAAAAAGACTGCATTATCAGTTCTTAAGCTGCATATTATCCTAGAGCACTACTGGGGATAACTGACCAAAAAGATACAGACCTTGAAAAGACCTGACTTAAAAAGTAGTCATTTTATAAATTGAGTTCACTAGTGTAATGTCTTTAATGAAAATATTTTAAGTCAAAATCCTCCAGGGAGAAGCAAGCAACAAATTAAAAACAACATATTTTAACGACTCCTGCTAGGATACCCCAATAGTAAATTGTGCTGCTCTGGTGTTGGATAAATCATTGTTTTCCTTTAAAAGCTGTCACACAATTTTCAAAATTATCCCTTGAAAGTTACATTTGCATTTATTTGACAGTGGCATTTATAATATGTGAACACCTTGAGCAAAATTTTCTGTCTGCTAACTTAGTAATTTACCTTTTAGAAATTGTGTTTCACATCAGATATTTAAATGCATTTTGCCATTCATTATAGCATCATGTGCAGAGGCATATCCTTTTCTGGAATGTGTCAAGCATCTCAGCAATCTTCCTTTAACTTGAACAATACTCCAGTACATTATAACATAGTATGATTTGGGGGATGTCAACATCATTTCTGCCTGTATATATCTTCCCCTTCCAACTTGTTGTAAAATACTAAGTGTACTTCTGTTTTCAGACCTTGAAAGGTCTACCGTGAAACTGAAAACAGAAATTAAGTGCATTATCTGGAAGGTCATCTTGTAAACAAAACTGTTACCCCAGCAAACTGCAAGTAGATTCCCTTTTTGTGCTTTGGATATTCCAGCTGAATTTGAACAGGGATGATTATATTCACTTACTTGATAATTAGTGTTTAAAAATTGAGTGGACTTTTTGTTATTATACTTTAAGTTCTGGGGTACACATGCAGAACATGCAGGTTTGTTATGTAACATAGGTATACATGTGCCATGGTGGTTTGCTGCACCCATCAAACTGTCACCTACATTAGGTGTTTCTCCTAATGCTATCCCTCCTCTAGACCCCCACCCCCAAGCAGGCCCCAGTGGGTGATGCTCCCCACCCTGTTTCCATGTGTTCTAATTGTTCAACTCCCACTTACGAGTGAGAACGTGTGGTGTTTGGTTTTCTGTTCCTGTGTTAGTTTGCTGAGAATGATGGTTTCCAGCTTCATACATGTCCCTACAAAGGACATGAACTCATCCTTTTTTGTGGCTGCATAGTATTCCATGGTGTATATGTGTCACATTTTCTTAATCCAATCTATCATTGATGGACATTTGGGTTGGTTCCAAGTCCTTGCTATTGTGAACAGTGCCACAATAAACATATGTGTGCATGTTTCTTTATAGTAGAATGATTTCTAATTCTTTGGGTGTATACCCAGTAATGGGATTGCTGGGTCAATTAGTATTTCTAGTTCTAGATCCTTGAGGAATCGCCACACTGTCTTCCACAATGGTTGAACTAATTTACACTCCCACCAACAGTGTAAACGTGTTATTTCTCCACATCCTCTCCAGCATCTGCTGTTTCCTGACTTTTCGGAGATCGCCATTCTCATGGTATCTCATTGTGGTTTTGAGTTGCATTCTCTAATGACCAGTGATAATGATCATTTTTTTTTTTTTATTTTTTATTTTTTATTATACTTTAAGTTCTAGGGTACATGTGCATAACGTGCAGGTTTGTTACATATGTATACTTATGCCATGTTGGTGTGCTGCACCCATCAACTCGTCAGCACCCATCAATTCATCATTTATATCATGTATAACTCCCCAATGCAATCCCTCCCTCCTCCCCCCTCCCCCCTCCCCATGATAGGCCCCAGTGCGTGATGTTCCCCTTCCCGAGTCCAAGTGATCTCATTGTTCAGTTCCCACCTATGAGTGAGAACATGCGGTGTTTGGTTTTCTGTTCTTGTGATAGTTTGCTAAGAATGATGGTTTCCAGCTGCATCCATGTCCCTACAAAGGACGCAAACTCATCCTTTTTGATGGCTGCATAGTATTCCATGGTGTATATGTGCCACATTTTCTTAATCCAGTCTGTCACAGATGGACATTTGGGTTGATTCCAAGTCTTTGCTATTGTGAATAGTGCCGCAATAAACATACGTGTGCATGTGTCTTTGTAGTAGAATAATTTATAATCCTTTGGGTATATACCCAGTAGTGGGATGGCTGGGTCATATGGTACATCTAGTTCTAGATCCTTGAGGAATTGCCATACTGTTTTCCATAATGGTTGAACTAGTTTACAATCCCACCAACAGTGTAAAAGTGTTCCTATTTCTCCACATCCTCTCCAACACCTGTTGTTTCCTGACTTCTTAATGATTGCCATTCTAACTGGTGTGAGATGGTATCTCATTGTGGTTTTGATTTGCATTTCTCTGATGGCGAGTGACGATGAGCATTTTTTCATGTGTCTGTTGGCTGTATGAATATCTTCTTTTGAGAAATGTCTGTTCATATCCTTTCCCCACTTTTTGATGGGGTTGTTTGTTTTTTTCTCGTATATTTGTTTGAGTTCTTTGTAGATTCTGGATATTAGCCCTTTGTCAGATGAGTAGGTTGCAAAAATTTTCTCCCATTCTGTAGGTTGCCTGTTCACTCTGATGGTAGTTTCTTTTGCTGTGCAAAAGCTCTTTAGTTTAGTTAGATCCCATTTGTCAATTTTTGCTTTTGCTGCCGTTGCTTTTGGTGTTTTAGACATGAAGTCCTTGCCCATGCCTATGTCCTGAATGGTACTACCTAGATTTTCTTCTAGGGTTTTTATGGTATTAGGTCTAACATTTAAGTCTCTAATCCATCTTGAATTAATCTTCGTATAAGGGGTAAGGAAAGGATCCAGTTTCAGCTTTCTACTTATGGCTAGCCAATTTTCCCAGCACCATTTATTAAATAGGGAATCCTTTCCCCATTTCTTGTTTCTCTCAGGTTTGTCAAAGATCAGATGGCTGTAGATGTGCGGTATTATTTCTGAGGACTCTGTTCTGTTCCATTGGTCTATAGGTCTGTTTTGGTACCAGTACCATGCTGTTTTGGTTACTGTAGCCTTGTAGTATAGTTTGAAGTCAGGTAGCGTGACGCCTCCAGCTTTGTCCTTTTGACTTAGGATTGTCTTGGCAATGCGGGCTCTTTTTTGGTTCCATATGAACTTTAAAGCAGTTTTTTCCAATTCTGTGAAGAAACTCATTGGTAACTTGATGGGGATGGCATTGAATCTATAAATAACCTTGGGCAGTATGGCCATTTTCACGATATTGATTCTTCCTATCCATGAGCATGGTATGTTCTTCCATTTGTTTGTGTCCTCTTTGATTTCACTGAGCAGTGGTTTGTAGTTCTCCTTGAAGAGGTCCTTTACATCCCTTGTAAGCTGGATTCCTAGGTATTTGATTCTCTTTGAAGCAATTGTGAATGGAAGTTCATTCCTGATTTGGCTCTCAGCTTGTCTGTTACTGGTGTATAAGAATGCTTGTGATTTTTGCACATTAATTTTGTATCCTGAGACTTTGCTGAAGTTGCTTATCAGCTTAAGGAGATTTTGGGCTGAGACGATGGGGTTTTCTAAATATACAATCATGTCATCTGCAAACAGGGACAATTTGACTTCTTCTTTTCCTAACTGGATACCCTTGATTTCTTTCTCTTGCCTGATTGCCCTAGCCAGAACTTCCAACACTATGTTGAATAGGAGTGGTGAGAGAGGGCATCCCTGTCTTGTGCCAGTTTTCAAAGGGAATTTTTCCAGTTTTTGCCCATTCAGTATGATATTAGCTGTGGGTTTGTCATAAATAGCTCTTATTATTTTGAGATACGTTCCATCAATACCGAGTTTATTGAGCGTTTTTAGCATGAAGGGCTGTTGAATTTTGTCAAAAGCCTTTTCTGCATCTATTGAGACAATCATGTGGTTCTTGTCTTTGGTTCTGTTTATATGCTGGATTACGTTTATTGATTTGCGAATGTTGAACCAGCCTTGCATCCCAGGGATGAAGCCCACTTGATCATGGTGGATAAGCTTTTTGATGTGCTGCTGAATCCGGTTTGCCAGTATTTTATTGAGATTTTTGCATCAATGTTCATCAGGGATATTGGTCTAAAATTCTCTTTTTTTGTTGTGTCTCTGCCAGGCTTTGGTATCAGGATGATGTTGGCCTCATAAAATGAGTTAGGGAGGATTCCCTCTTTTTCTATTGATTGGAATAGTTTCAGAAGGAATGGTACCAGCTCCTCCTTGTACCTCTGGTAGAATTCAGCTGTGAATCCATCTGGTCCTGGACTTTTTTTGGTGGGTAGGCTATTAATTGTTGCCTCAATTTCAGAGCCTGCTATTGGTCTATTCAGGGATTCAACTTCTTCCTGGTTTAGCCTTGGGAGAGTGTAAGTGTCCAGGAAATTATCCATTTCTTCTAGATTTTCTAGTTGATTTGCGTAGAGGCGTTTATAGTATTCTCTGATGGTAGTTTGTATTTCTGTGGGGTCAGTGGTGATATCCCCTTTATCATTTTTTATTGCATCTATTTGATTCCTCTCTCTTTTCTTCTTTATTAGCCTTGCTAGCGGTCTGTCAATTTTGTTGATCTTTTCAAAAAACCAACTCCTGGATTCATTGATTTTTTGGAGGGTTTTTTGTGTCTCTATCTCCTTCAGTTCGGCTCTGATCTTAGTTATTTCTTGCCTTCTGCTAGCTTTTGAATGTGTTTGCTCTTGCCTCTCTAGTTCTTTTAATTGTGATGTTAGAGTGTCAATTTTAGATCTTTCCTGCTTTCTCTTGTGGGCATTTAGTGCTATAAATTTCCCTCTACACACTGCTTTAAATGTGTCCCAGAGATTCTGGTATGTTGTATCTTTGTTCTCATTGGTTTCAAAGAACATCTTTATTTCCGCTTTCATTTCGTTATGTACCCAGTAGTCATTCAGGAGCAGGTTGTTCAGTTTCCATGTAGTTGAGCGGTTTTGATTGAGTTTCTTAGTCCTGAGTTCTAGTTTGATTGCACTGTGGTCTGAGAGACAGTTTGTTATAATTTCTGTTCTTGTACATTTGCTGAGGAGTGCTTTACTTCCAATTATGTGGTCAATTTTGGAATAAGTGCGATGTGGTGCTGAGAAGAATGTATATTCTGTTGATTTGGGGTGGAGAGTTCTATAGATGTCTATTAGGTCCGCTTGGTGCAGAGAAGAGTTTAATTCCTGGATATCCTTGTTAACTTTCTGTCTCGTTGATCTGTCTAATGTTGACAGCGGAGTGTTGAAGTCTCCCATTATTATTGTATGGGAGTCTAAGTCTCTTTGTAAGTCCCTAAGGACTTGCTTTATGAATCTGGGTGCTCCTGTATTGGGTGCATATATATTTAGGAGAGTTAGCTCTTCCTGTTGAATTGATCCCTTTACCATTATGTAATGGCCTTCTTTGTCTCTTTTGATCTTTGATGGTTTAAAGTCTGTTTTATCAGAGACAAGGATTGCAACCCCTGCTTTTTTGTGTTCTCCATTTGCTTGGTAGATCTTCCTCCATCCCTTTATTTTGAGCCTATGTATGTCTCTGCATGTGAGATGGGTCTCCTGAATACAGCAGACTGATGGGTCTTGACTCTTTATCCAGTTTGCCAGTCTGTGTCTTTTAATTGGAGCATTTAGTCCATTAACATTTAAGGTTAATATTGTTATGTGTGAACTTGATCCTGCCATTAGATATTAACTGGTTATTTTGCTCGTTAGTTGATGCAGTTTCTTCCTAGCCTCGATGGTCTTTACATTTTGGCGTGTTTTGCGATGGCTGGTACCGGTTGTTCCTTTCCATGTTTAGGGCTTCCTTCAGGGTCTCTTGTAAGGCAGGCCTGGTGGTGACAAAATCTCTAAGCATTTGCTTATCTGTAAAGGATTTTATTTCTCCTTCACTTATGAAACTTAGTTTGGCTGGATATGAAATTCTGGGTTGAAAATTCTTTTCTTTAAGAATGTTGAATATTGGCCCCCACTCTCTTCTGGCTTGTAGAGTTTCTGCCGAGAGATCTGCTGTTAGTCTGATGGGCTTCCCTTTGTGGGTAACCCGACCTTTCTCTCTGGCTGCCCTTAAGATTTTTTCCTTCATTTCAACTTTGGTGAATCTGGCAATTATGTGTCTTGGAGTTGCTCTTCTGGAGGAGTATCTTTGTGGCATTCTCTGTATTTCCTGAATTTGAATGTTGGCCTGCCCTACTAGGTTGGGGAAGTTCTCCTGGATGATTTCCTGAAGAGTGTTTTCCACCTTGGTTCCATTTTCCCCCTCACTTTCAGGCACCCCAATCAGGCGTAGATTTGGTCTTTTTACATAATCCGATACTTCTTGCAGGCTTTGCTCATTTCTTTTTCTTCTTTTTTCTTTTGGTTTCTCTTCTCGCTTCATTTCATTCATTTGATCTTCAATCGCTGATACTCTTTCTTCCAGTTGATCGAGTCGGTTACTGAAGCTTGTGCATTTGTCACGTATTTCTCGTGTCATGGTTTTCATCTCTGTCATTTCGTTTATGATCTTCTCTGCATTAGTTAGTCTAGCTGTCAATTCTTCCACTCTTTTTTCAAGATTTTTAGTTTCTTTGCGCTGGGTACGTAATTCCTCCTTTAGCTCTGATAAGTTTGATGGACTGAAGCCTTCTTCTCTCCTCTCGTCCAAGTCATTCTCTGACCAGCTTTGATCCGTTGCTGGCGATGGGCTGCACTCCTTTGCAGGGGGAGATGCGCTCTTATTTTTTGAGTTTCCAGCTTTTCTGCCCTGCTTCTTCCCCATCTTTGTGGTTTTATGTGTCTCTGGTCTTTGATGGTGGTGACGTACTGATGCGGTTTTGGTATAGGTGTCCTTCCTGTTTGATAGTTTTCCTTCTGACAGTCAGAAGGACTGTCTGTTGGTCTGTTGGAGATTGCTTGAGGTCCACTCCAGACCCTGTTTGCCTGGGTATCAGCAGCAGAGGTTGCCGAAGATAGAATATTGCTGAACAGCGAGTGTATCTGTCTGATTCTTCCTTTGGAAGTTTCCTCTCAGGGGTGTACTCCACCCTGTGAGGTGTGGGGTGTCAGACTGCCCCTAGTGGGGGATTTCTCCCAGCTAGGCTACTCAGGGGTCAGGGACCCACCTGAGCAGGCAGTCTGTCCGTTCTCAGATCTCAACCTCCGCGTTGGGAGATCCACGGCTCTCCCCAAAGCTGTCAGACAGAGTCGTTCGCGTCTGCACCGGCTCCTGCTACTTCCCCTGTTGGTCTTCAGCTGTGCGCTGTCCCCAGAGGTGGAGACTACAGAGACAGGCAGGCTTCCTTGAGCTGCTGTGAGCTCCACCCAGTTCGAGCTTCCCAGCGGCTTTGTTTACCTACTTAAGCCTCAGTAATGGCGGGCGCCCCTCCCCCAGCCTCGCTGCTGCCTTGCGGATAGATCGCGGCAGACTGCTGTGTTAGCAGTGAGGGAGGCTTCGTGGGCGTGGGACCCTCCCGGCCAGGTGTGGGATATATTCTGGTGTGCCTGTATGCTTACAGCGCAGTATTGGGGTGGGAGTTACCCGATTTTCCAGGTGTTGTGTGTCTCAGTTCCCCTGGCTAGGAAAATGGATCCCCTTCCCCCTTGCGCTTCCAGGTGAGGCGATGCCTCGCCCTGCTTCAGCTCTCGCTGGTCGGGCTGCAGCAGCGGACCAGCACCGATTGTCCGGCACTCCCTAGTGAGATGACCCCAGTACCTCAGTTGAAAATGCAGAAATCACCGGTCTTCTGTGTCGCTCGCGCTGGGAGTTGGAGACTGGAGCTGTTCCTATTTGGCCATCTTGCTCCGCCCCTCCCATGATCATTTTTTAATATGTTTATTGGCTGCATAAATGTCTGCTTTTGAGAAGTGTCTGTTCATATCCTTTGCCCACTTTTTGATTTTTTTTTTAATTGTAAATTTGTTTAAGTTACTTGTAGATTCTGGCTATTAGCCCTTTGTCAGATGGATAGATTGCAAAAATTTACTCCCATTCTGTAGGATGTCTGTTCACTCTGATGATAGTTTTTATTGTTATTATTATTATTATTGGTGTGCAGAAGAGTTTAATTAGATTCCATTTGTCAATTTTGGTTTTTGTTGTCATTGCTTTTGGTGTTTGGGACATGAAGTCTTTGCCCATGCCTATGTCCTGAATGGTATTGCCTAGGTTTTCTTCTAGGATTTTAATGGTTTTAGGTCTTACATTTTAGTCTTTACTCCATCTTGAGTTAATTTTTGTATAAGGTGTAAGGAAGGGGTCCAATTTCAGTTTTCTGCTTTAGAGAGACATTTTCCAGAAAACCAGTGCCCTTCTGAGGCTGAGTTTCCTTAAATCTAAAGGGGTGAGGGAGAATGAGATGCTGTGATGAGAATGCATTTGTTTAAAGAATACGTCATAAAGCAGGAACCATTAAAATATCTTATTTCTGTAACTAAGCAATGCAATAAACTCCTAAAGTTTATTAAGCACCATAAAATTATTATTAATTAACATTTACTTATCCCTACTTATGAAGTTACCTCAATTAAGGGATGAGACAGTATGTTTACTAAATATAATGTTATATTTTTAAAAATCTAATTGTTCAACAGATTAATTAATGAGATATAAACATATGTTTATCATTATTATCTTAAAACCCTGTAACAATTCAATATTTCTTTAAATTTTATTTTTCTATAATTTACAGTTTTATGTTTAATTATCAGTATATAATAAATATTTGCAGCAGTGAATGTACTCTACTGGCTACAAATTTGATTGTATCAACCTATTCATTCAGAACGCTCAGTTCCCAGGATCGATGTGATCGATTCAGGATTAAACGCATTACCCAAGTGAGGAGAAACAAGGGCCCGTGTGAGACTTCCAGGATACTGAGAGTCAATCTTGCTTCAGGAATTGCTAGCCTCTAAGTAAAAAAGCCTGAGACTAAAAGATGATTTTTTTTTGAATTTTTCTTATTGCATTCATATACACACACACACACACACACAGACACACACACAGGCACACATACACACAGAGAACTGTATAGGAGCAGAGTTTTGTATGCTACTGAAATTTAAAATTTAGTTGGCGTTAATTAGAATTAGATTATTATAAATTTGGAATGTTAAAGGTAATCTACCCGGTAGCTTGTTACTGGATACTTGTTGCCAGGTAGATAACACTCCAAACTTATACTAATCCAGTTCTAATTAATGCCAACTAAATTTCAATAGCATACAAAACTCTGCTCCTATACAGTTCTGATTTCCCCTCCCACCTTTATGTTGACATAAATTACATTTTTATCTATTCTGTGCTCAGTAACATAGACTGATAATTATGCATTTATCTTTTAAATCCTGTAGGAAATAAACTGTGCCTTATAAAGAACTATACAAACTGTGCTTTATAGAGAAATATACTTTTGATTGTCTTGACTTTTTTATTATTTAAGTGGCAAGAACTTGATATCAAGGTCTAAGTGCTAAACTGGAAAAACTGCTCAGTTGGTTATTTTCATTTTATGAGTAATAATGCATGGTTGGAGCATATGTGGATGCTAAAAAGTTATTATTTCTAAGCTAAATTTAAGTTATTTTATTTTAGAAACATGTTTTAAAGATTACCTGTATATACATACAGTATAAATACATAATATATGATAATTATAATTGTCTATTATTTTTATTAAATATAAACAGGGAATGTGTCTCTAGTTTCAGCTAATTCAGTTTAGTAGCATGAATATGTATTAAAGAGATTACATAATATTTTCCAACCTGACTTACATTTTCAGATGACTTGCTGAATCACCAAATATTAATTTAATGCCTATTTCACACGTCCTGAGGCCTGTATCTACTCAGATCCACTATTCTATTGTTGCGCATCCCAGATTGGCTGCATTTACCCAAAGACGTTCTATTTTCATATTAGGCCTGACACATTCACCAGAACGATGTCTCTCAGGTTACATATTGAGAAACATAACACAGGCCGGGCACGGAGGTTCTTGCCTGTAATCCCAGCACTTTGGGAGGCTGAGGTGGGCAGATCACGAGGTCAAGAGATTGAGACCAACCTGGCTAACACGGTGAAACCCCGTTTCTACTAAAAATACAAAAATTAGCTGGGCGTTGAGGGGCGCACCTGTAGTCCCAGCTACTCGGGAGGCTGAGGGAGAAGAATTGCTTGAACCCGGAGGGCAGTTTGCAGTGAGCGGAGATCGCAATACTGCACTCCAGCCTGGCGACAGAGTGAGACTGTCTCCAAAAGAAAAAAAAGCATAACACGGAGGTTGCAGATAAGGCAAGACATGACGAAGATTAAGTCATCGAAGTAAGGTTTTCTCCAAATGGGGGTGGTTGATGTGTGGAAATTTTCCATTTGCAAGAAAATCGGAAAGCAGAGGAAATGAGTATTTCTCCCGATCCTTTTCTCACTTTACTAGGATCTAGATGACTCCTGTTTCTGCTGGACAGGCACATGAGAGTTTCAGCTCCTGCTAGGTGTAAATGTCACCTAAGCTCCAATTCAACATAGCATTGCTGAATTTTACAGGAACTATTTTGCTGAAGAGACATAGAAGCCCTGGTTTGGATCAATAGCATACAGAATAAAATACTAAGAACTAGAAACAAAAAGTACAGATAAAACTTATGGGGAGTTTGGAAGTAGTGAGGGGATAAAAATTGGGTGGTGGGTGGCTTGAATAATAGGGCTGATATGGTCCGGCTGTGTCTCCACCCAAATTTCATCGTGAATTGTAACTCCCACAATTCCCAAATGTCATGGGAGGAACCCAGTGGGAGGTAATTGAATTATGGGAGTGGATCTTTATTGTACTGTTCTCATAATGGTGAATGAGTCTCACAAGATCTGATGGTTTTAAAAACGGGAGTTTATCTGCACAAGCTCTCGTTTTGCCTGCTACCATCACAAGATGCTCTTTCTTGCCTTCTGCCATGATTGTGAGGCCTCCCCAGCCACGTGGAACTGTGAGTCCAGTTAAACTTCTTTCTTTTGTAAATTACCCAGTCTTGGCTATGTCTTTATCAGCAGTGGGGCACTTTTGAAAAGATACCCAAAAATGTGGAAGTAACTTTGGAACTGGGTAACAGGCAGAGGTTGGAACAGTTTGGAGGACTCAAAAGAAGATCAGAAAATGTGGAAAAGTTTGGAACCCCTTAGAGGCTTGTTGAATGGCTTTGACCAAAATACTGATAATGATATGGACAATTAAACTCTGGCTGAGGTGGTCTCAGAAGGAGATGAGGAACTTGTTGAGAACTGGAGCAAAGGTGACTCTTGTTATGTTTTAGCAAAGAGACTGGCGGCATTTTGCCCCTGCTCTAGAGATGTGTGGAACTTTGAACTTGAGAGAGATGATTTAGAGTATCTTGCAGAAGAAATTTCTAAGCAGGAAAGCATCCAAGAGGTGGCTTGAGTGCTATTAAAGGAATTCAGTTTTATAAGGGAAGCAGAGCATAAAAGTTTGGAAAATTTGCAGCCTGACACTGCAATAGAAAATAAAATTCTATTTTTTGAGGAGAAATTCAAGTTGGTGGCAGAAATTTGCGTGAAGTACCACAAAGCCGAATATTAATCCCCAAAACAATGGGGAAAATATCTCCAGGGCATGTCAGCAGTCTTCATGGCAGCCCATCTCATCACAGGTCTGGAAGCCTGGGAGGAAATAGTGGCTTTGTGCACCAGGCTTAGTATTCCCATGCTATGTGCAGTCTACGGAAGTAGTTCCCTGTGTCTCAGCTGCTCCAGTCATGGCTGTAAGGGTCCTACGTAGATTTCAGAAGATGTGTGGAAATGCCTGAATGTCCAGGCAGAAGTTTGCTGCAGGGGCAGGGCTCTCATGGAGGACCTCTGCAAGGGCAGTGTGTTAGGGAAATGTGGGGTTGAGCCCCCACACAGAATTTCTATTGGTGCCCTGCTTGGTGAAGTTGTGAGAAGAGGGTCACCATCCTCCAGACCCCATAATGGTAGATCCAGTGATAGGTTCACCATGCAAATGGAAAAGCCACAGACACTCAGTGCCAGTCTGTGAAAGCAGCCAGGAAGGAGGCTGTACTTTGCAAAGCCATGGGGCAGAGCTGCTCAAGACCATGAGAACCCCTACTTGCATCAGCATGACCTGACTGTGAGACATGGAATCAAAGGAGAAAATTGTGAAGCTTTAAGACTTGACTGCCCTGCTGGGTTTCAGACTTGCATGGGACCTATAGCTCCTTTGTTTTGCCCAATTTCTCCCATTTGGAATGGATATATTTACCCAATGCCTATAATCCCATTGTATGTAGGAAGAAACTAACTTACTTTTGATTTTACAGGCTCATAGATGGAAGGGACTTGCCCTGTCTGAGATGAGAGGTTGGACTGTGGACTTTTGAGTTAATGCTTTTGAGTTAAGACTTTGGGGGACTGTTGGGAAGGCATGATTGGTTTTGAAATGTGAGGACATGAGATTTGGGGTGGAATAATATAGTTTGGCTGTGTCCCCACCCAAATCTCATCTTGATTTGTAACTCCCACAATTCCTAAATGTAATAGCAAGAATCCAGTGGGAGGTAACAGAATTATAGTGGTGGATCTTTCCTGTGCTGCTCTCGTGATAGTGAATGAGTCTCATGAGATCTGATGGTTTTAAAAACAGGATTTTCCTTACACAAGCTCTCTTTTTTCCTGCTGCCATCATAAAATGTGACTTGCTCCTCCTTCCCTTCTGCCATGATTGTGAGGCCTCCACAGCCATGTGGAACGGTGAGTACAATTAAACCTCTCTTTTTTTTTTTTTTTTTGTTAATTACCCCATCTTGTGTATGTCTTTAGCAATGTAAAGATGGACTAATGATACAAGGGCCATGAGAAAAATATAGGACAGAAAAAATAATACATTATATTTTGATAGAGATGATCCAGTGAAGAGAGAAAAACCAATAATTTCTATGAAATAAGCAGAATTTCTGGGGGAAATGTTCTTGATTATTCAAGGGTAAAAACAATTTACTGCAAAATGGAGGGATTAGTCTTGGCCAAGGGTCTGAACAGTGTAAGCCCTGGAGTACTAGGAGGGGAAACAGAGCATATGCACACTGATATGGGTAGGTGAGTGAGCAAACTCACCAAAAATTGTCTTTTGGATTTCCTTTCTGTTCTCTCAGTAGGAAAGATATACGGATACTAAGATTGCAGATAAGTTGAGACATGATAAAGGTTTGAGGGAAAAGGATAAGGTATAAGGTAGTCATCAATGTAAGTAAATAAGTGAAAAGTTTCAATAAACACAACACACTTGCTTGGCAGATTTAAGGGTCATTGAAGTTGTAGTCATGCCAGCAAGCAAAATTGTGTGTCATGTGAAGAATTAGAAACTCTGGTCAGGCACAGCAGCTCATGCCTGTAATCCCAGCATTTTCAGAGGCCAAGGCAGGAGTGTCACTTAAGGCCAGGAGTTCAAGACCAGTTTGGGCAACATGGTGAGACTCTGTTTGTATAAAAAATTTAAAAATTAGCCAGGGATGGAAGCACATACCAGTAGTCAAAGATACTCAGGAGCCTGACATGGCAGGATCCCTTGAGCCTTGGAGTCTGAGGTTACAGTGAGCTACAATCGCACCACTGCACTCCAGCATAGATGACAGAGCAAGACCCAATTCCTAGAACGAAAAAAAAAATAAGCAAGATAGTGGAGTAGATAATATAAGACATTGCCCCCAAAATAACAAATATGTAATTATCCATGAATGATAATAATTTTGGGAGAAATAAAAGGTCCATTTAAGAACTGACCGCAAAACCAAGAAGCAAAAAAGCCCAGAATCACTACATAGAAATGGTGGTTGGAAAGACTGGCAGACATGAGATGTCTGGAAATGTCTAAGAACAAAGAAAAAGTATGGAGGTTATCAATATCCGCCGCATGGAGATAGCCACTGAAGTCCATAGTGGCCTGCTTAATAGAGGACATCATCAGCTTTTGCCACTGAGGTAAACAACAGCCATCCTCATTGCAAACCACCAGGAAACAGAGATGCTGCTGGTTCCCACCACCGTCCCATGAAGAAGACACTGTTGTGCCACCTTTCCCGACACTGCCCCCATACCCTGAAGCCATGGTTGCTCCATGCATGGCCATACCCCAGACCCAGGCTTCACGGCTGCTCCACATTTGCCCATGATCTAGGACCCCACTCTGTGGTCATATCACACGCGTTCACACCTCAGACACAGAAGTCACTGCTGCTCTAGTGTAGCCCCACTCTCAACCTTGGAGCCCTGGTTACAGGACTTTGTTCCTGTGTACACTTGCACAATGCATGCTGGCTCCACAGGTGCTACATGAGTGCTCACATCTCTGATATCAGAGCCACTGCAACAGCAAGTTAGTCTCTCAAGACCTGACTCACACTCATATAGCATCTTGCATATCCACGCTCCAGATCCCAGCTCCATGGCTGCTGGCATGCTGTGCCCACTTGTGGAACACCAGAGTCACTGCTGCTGCAAGTTAGAATACATCAGAGGCCTTGGAGCTTCTGTAGCTCTGGGTATGCCCATGTTCCAGAACACAACCTCTTGGTTGCTCCACAGGCACCATGCCTTGGACATCATTACCAAAGTGGCAACAAGGAGACCTGTGCCCCAGGCACTGGTACCACCACCACCCAGACTCTGGAGCATTGGTCCATCCCCGTGTGCCTGTGCTTCAGACCTCGGCTCTATGGCCACTTCACTGGCACCATGAATCAGACAATGATGGTGCTGCTGCCACTGCAAACACGCCCAAAAGTTGGTTTCAGTGCTGAAAGGGATCCTCTTGGTCATGACTTCTCCAGTGGGAGAAAAAGGTATCAGGAGCAAAAACCTCAGCTGCCTTTGCTGCCACTAGGGATACCTAAACTCTTTGCTGCTGAGGATCCCTGCAGTCTTAGCCAACAGTGACCTCAGCTGACAGAACTGCATAAGAACTATGCTGCTGTGTCCTCACTGGAACCTAAAGGGCACTGCTTACAGCCAGCACTCTCAAACCCACCCATAGGGGAGGATCTTTGCCCACTGAAAACAGTATGTAAAGTCTGGGAGAAGTGACTGCTCTATCATATGCACAACATCAAAGCAAGGCAACAAAAACTATGAAAAACTAAGGGAATATACCACCAAAAGAACACAACGATTTCCTAGTAAATGACCCCCACCCCAAAATCGAAACCTTCAAATTGTCTTACAAAAAGTTTAAAATAATTATTTTCAGGAAGCTCAGTGAACTCTAAGAGGGCATAGGAAAACAATTTAATGAAATTGAGAAAATAAGAAACAATCAAAATGAAAAAATTAACAGATTAAAAAAAATTTTTTTAAAAGAACCAAATAAATTTTGGAGCTGAAAATAATGAACTAAATGAAAAATGTAATAAAGACTGTCATCAGTGAAATTAATCAACCAGAAGAAAGAATCTTTGAATTCAAAGACAATTTATTTGAAAATATATAATAAAAGGAGAAAGAAGACATAAAGAAAATAAAAAGGGATAAAGACACCCTATGAGATATATGGGACAGCATCAAGAAAGCTAACTTTCACATCTCGAGAAGGAGAAGAAAGAAAGAAAGGAATTGAAAGCTTCTTTAAAAAATAGTAAGTAAAACTTTCAAATCTGGGAGTGATATAAATATACAGATACAGAAAGCTAACATGTTTCTAATCATAATCAAGTCAATGAAGACTACACCGAGGCATATTATAATTAAACTATCGAAAATTAAAGACAAAGAATTTTGAATGCAACAGAGAAAAATGATTCTTCCATATATATGTATAACCATAATGTTACCAGATGATTTCGCAGCAGAAATTTTTCACAGCAAAGGCAGATAAGGTTGAGACATTCAAAGTGCTAAAAGAAAAAAAAGAAAAAACTGCCAACTGATAATATCACAAACTCTATTCATAGGTATTGTTCAGAAATGAAAGAGAGATAAAGACTTTTCTAGACAATAAAAGCTCTGGGATCTTACCCTACTAGACCTGCCTTTATGAAAAATGCTAAAGGGAGATCTTCAAGCTGAAACAAAAGGAAGCTAATTAGTAACATGAAAACATAAAAGTATAAGCTCAGTGGTAATAGTAAGTACACAGTCAAATTTTGGAATACTTTAATATTGAAATAGTAGTGTATAAATCGCTTGTATCTCCGGTATAAAGGTTAAAATATAGAACAATTAAAAATTACTGTAGCTGCAATAACTTCTTAGTGGATAAATAATATAAAAATTTATAAATTGCGACATAAAATGTATGTTGGGGAGTAAAAGTTTAGAGTTTTTATATATGATCAAACTTAACAGCCTAAAATGGCCTGTTACATCTATAAATGATTTATGTAAGCCTCATGGTAACCCAAAAAGCAAAAATCTATCTATCCATTGTTATAAGCTCAAAAAGCAAAATAAATAAATAAATAAATCTTTTGTAGATAAAAGATAAAGACAAAGAAATCAAACATATTACAGAAACTCATTTAACCATAAAGGAAGACACAGAGAGAAAGGAACAAAAGATCAACAAAACAATCAGAAAACTATAAACAAAATAGCAGTAGTAAGGACTCACCTATAAATAATTGTCATTAATGTAAAAGCATTTAAATTCTTCAGTCAAAAGATAGAGTGGCCAATGGTGAGAACAAGCAACAACAGCAACAAAAACAAGCCTCAATTATATATGCCCTATGAAGGATCCATGATTCACTTCAGCTTTAGTGACACAGCTAGACTAAAACTGAAAGGTTGGAAAATAGATATACTTTATAAAAATGTAACCCCCTAAAAGAACAGGGATAGTTATACTTATCAGACAAACTAAGCTTCAATTTAAAAGCAGGAGAAAGAGGCATAAAGGGTAATGTTATAATAATAAAGGGTCAATTCATTAGCAGGATATAACAATTATAAAATATTTGCACCCAACTTCAGAGTACCTAATTATATGAAACAAATCTTAATAGATTACAAACGAGAGATAGACAATAATGCAATGACAGTTGGGAATTTCAGTGCCCCACTCTTAACAGTGGCTAAAACAGCCATCAAGGAAACAATGGACTTGGACTACACTTTAAAACAAATTGATCTAAAAGACATAAACCAACCATTTCATCCAAAAGCAGCAGAAAACAAATTCTTCTTAAAACAAATTCTTCTTAAATACATATAAAATATTCACCAAAATGAATCATCTATTAGACCACAAAATCAACTTTAAGAAATTTAAGAAGATTGAAATCATACCAAGTATCTTTTTTGACCACAATAGTATTAAACTGGAAATCAATAGCAGGATAAGTTTTGAAAAAATCACAAATATGTTGATATTAAACATATTCCTGAACAAAAAATCATCACAGAATAAATCAAAAATGAAATCAAAAAATATTTTTAGGCAAATGAAAATGGGAACACAACATACTAAACCCATAGGATACAGCAAAAACAGCCCTAGGAGGGAAGATGATAGCACTAGGTCCTTATATCACAACATGAAAAAAGATGTCAAATAAAAAACTTAAAATTTTACCTCAAGAGACCAAAAAAGAACAAACTAAACCCAAAGTTAGTAGAAGGAAGGAATCATAAATATCAAAGCAGAAAAAATTAAAATAATGACTAGAAAAACAATAGCAACATAACTAAGAGTTTCTGTTTTTCTTAAAGATAAACAAAATTGGCAAATTTTAACTACACTTAATTTTAAAAATGAGAAGACTCAAGTAAATAAAAGTAGAAATGAAAGAAGAGACATTACAACCAGTGTCACAAGATACAATCGTAAGAGACTACTATGAAATATTAAACTCTGAAAAAGTGAGTAACTTAGAATAAATGGATACATTCCTGGAAGCATACAATCTACCAATACTGAATCATAAATAAATATAAAATATAAACAGAACAACAATGAGTAAAGAAATTGAATTATTAATGAAAAGTCTCTCATTAAATAAAAGCCTGGGACCAGTTGGCTTTATGATTGAATTCTACCAAATATTTAATGAATTACTACCAATAATTCTCAAGCTCCTCCAGAAAATTCAAGAAGAGGGAATACTTCCAAACTAATTTTATGAAGAAAGTATTATTTTCCTGCCAAAGCTGGACAAGGATACCACAAGACAGAAAATTATCTTTAATCTATGTTCATTAGGCCAATATCCCTGCTGAACATAGATTCACAATTCTCAACAAAAACTATCAAATAAAGTAAATAGCACATTAAAGTATTATCTGCCATGATCAGAGGTCTTTACCTGTTTGATGCAAGGATGGTTTAATATACACAAATCAATAATATGATATACTATGTGAACATAATGAAGGACAGAAACCATATCATCAATTCAATTACTACAAAAAAAAAAAAAAAAACATTTGGCAGAATTGAACATTCTTTTATGATAAAAACCCTCAACAATTTAGGTATAGTTGTAATGTTCCTCAACACAATAAAGGCCATATATCAAACTCACAGCTAACATACTCAACAATAAAAAGCTAAAAATCTTTTAGTAAGATCAGGAACAAAACAAGGATGCTCACTGTCACCACTTCTATTTGCATAGTACTGAAAAGCCCAGACAGTGCAGTTAGGCAAGAAAAATGAATTAAAAGACATCTAACTGGAAAAGAAAGAAATTAAGTTGTCTCTGTTGTCAGATAAAATGATACTATATATAGAAAATGTTAAAGCATCCACCAAAAAACTGTTAAATTGTGAGAACTAATAAATTCAATAAAGTTGTAGGAGTCAAAAATCAATAAAAATAAGCAATGTTCATATAAACTAATAATCAATGATTTTAAAAATAAATCAAGAAAACAATTCCAACTATAGCAGCCTAAAAGAAAAAACCTTAGGAATACATTTAATCAAAGAGATAAAAGATCTCTACACTGACAACTATAAAACAGTGATTAAAGAAATTGAAGAACACACAAATAAATGGAAATTTATCCTGTGTTCATGGATTGGAAGAATTAATATTGTTAAATATTCATACCAGCCAATGTTATCTGCAGATTTACTGTCATCTCTATCAAAATTGCAAAAATATTTTTCACAGAAATACAAAAAGCAATTATGCATCCTATGTGAAAGCACAAATGTCTCCTAATGGCCAAAGCAATGCTAAGCATAAAGAAAAAAAGCTGGAGGTCTTACACTACCTGAACTCAAAACCTACTACAAAACTATAGTAACCAAAGCATGGTACTGGCATGAAAACAAACATAGACACATATGGAGCAGGATATAGTGCCAAAAGCCAATCCACACCTTTAGGATCAACTGATCTGTGACAACGGCACTAGGAGCATGCAATGGAACAAAGACAGATTCTTCAATAAGTGTTAGTGAGAAAACTGTAAATTGGAGTGGAGAAGAATGACATTAGACTCTTCTGACACATCACTCAATAAAATTAACTCAAAGTTGGCTAAATACTTAAATCTAAGACATGAAATAATAAAACTTTTCAAAACTTAGGACAAATATCCTCGACATCAGTTTTCACAACTATTTATTGAATATGACACCAAAGCCAAGCAACAAAAGTAAAAATAAATAAGTGGCCTTACATCAAAATGAAAAACTATCAGGCATGGTGATGCATGTCTGTACTCCCAGCTGTTGGGAACCTAAGAGTTCAAGGCTGCAGTGAGCTCTGATTGTGCCACTGCACTCCAGCCTAGGCAACAGAGCAAGACAACTGTCTCAAAAAAAAAAAAAAAAAAAAAATTCTGCATATCATTAGAAGCAAAGTCTGAAGGAAACCTACTGAACGGAATAAAATATGTGCAAACCATATACTATAGTTTGAATATTTGTGTCACATCCAAAATTTATGTTGAAATCCAATCTCCATTGTAGCAGTATTGGAACATGGGGGCTTTGTGAGGTGGTAATTCATGAAGAATCCACATTATGAATGAATTAATGCCCCTCAAAAGGCTTCACACAGTGTTTTTTCTCTTTCACCCCTTCTGTTATGTGAGAACACAGCATTCTCCCTTCTAAAGGATGTCCCAACCAAGTTTCATTTGGGAAGCAGAAAGCAGCCTTGAACAGAAATTGAATCTGCTGGCACCTTGATCTTGGACTTTTCAGCCTCCGAAGCTATGAGAAATACATTTTATTATTTGAAAATTGGCTAGTCTGTGGTATTTTGTTATAGCAGAATGAACTAAGACACCATACATCTGATAAGATGCTAATACACCAAATGTTAATGCATTCAAACAACTCAATAACAAGAAAACAAATAACTCAATTTTAAAAGTAGCCAAAGGACTTGAATAGACATTTCTCCAAAAAGAAGTCATTCAAATGACACCAAGTATATGAAAAGGTACTCAGTATGATTAACACTCAGGGAAATACAAATCAAAACCACAATGAGATATCACCTCACATGTATTAAAATGGCTATTCTCAAAAAGTCAAAAGAAAACAAGTGTTGGTGAAGATATGGAGAAAAGAGAACCCTTATACATGGGTTTGGGAATGTAAACTAGTACAGCCATTATGGACAACAGTACAGATGCTCCTCAGAAAATTAAAAATAGAGCTGCCATTTGATTTAGCAACCCACTTATGGGTATATATCCAAAGGAAATGAAATTAGTATGTTGGAGAGATACCTGCACTCTCATCTAAAATACACACGCAGCCAAGATATGGGATCTAAGTATCCATCTACAAACGAGTACACAAATAAAATGTGGTATATATATATAATGGAATACTATTCAGCCTTTACAAAGAAGGAAATTTTGTCAGGTACCATAGCATGGATAGACCTTTTTATCTATATACCTTTTCATATGCCTGTTGGTCATTTGTATGACTTCTTTTGGGAGGAATGTCTATTCAGGTCCTTTGGCCATTTATAAAATTGGGTTATTTGTTTTTTTGCTATTGAGTTGTTTGAAAGACACAAAAAGATAAATATTGCATGATCTGACTTATATGTGGAATAAAAAATGTTGATCTCATAAAAGTAGATAGCAGAATAACAACGGTTACCAGAGACTGGGGAGGGTATGAGTGAGGCTGTTGGAGAGAGGTCAGTCAAAAGGTACAAACGTACAGATAGATAGGAGGAATTAGTTCTGATGTTCTATGGTACAGCAGGGTGACTATAGTTAACAATAACACATTGTATATCTCGAAATAACTAGAAGAGAGTATTAAATGTCTTCAGCACAAATAAATGTTTGAGGTAATGGATATGCTAATGAAGCTTATTTGATTATTATACAATGTATACATGTGTCAAAAGACCACAATGTACCCATAAATAAGTACAATTATTATTTGTCATTTGAAAGTAAAAGATAAACAAATAAAAAAAGACCCCATGTTATGAGTATTTCTTCAAAAATTTGTTCTCAGTTTTAAGATATCCTTTGAATTGGCTGGTGAGAACAGCTAATAAATAGGCTTTACCCATCTTGAAATAATTAACACATTTAAATATTGAAAACTATTATTCTAGGATTTTATATAAACAGATTTGTTTCATGCACTATTTTGTACTACATTCCTTAAATTGTCAATTGCTGTTTATTATAGTATTGATTCTTTTACTTTCTTGTTCTTTATCATTATTTTATGATACCATTATTAGATTTGTGTAAGAATGTCGATCTGGCTAATTTCAAAAATAAAACAATTACACTTATTCTAAATTAACTGGTTAGCCAAGGAGAGTTTATGAAACCTTCCAGAGAACGAATTAGATTTATTACTATTAACTATTAGACCCTAAGACTAATCCTTAATGGTTCACAATCCAATGTGAACCATTTTTTGAGATATAATTACAGGTGTATTGTATGAAATATCAATAATTTATTGACATTAAAGATATTTGAAAATGTCAAATTGTTATATATATATGTATATGTCACTTTTATTTATACACCAGCCGTACATTCATGCACATACACATAGTGCCATAGGTATTAATACTTTACAGTTAACAATCCTGACTAGCATGGGAAGCTTTGATTTGGAAAATTTGTTCTTGGTAAAGATTCAGAATTCTAGTCAGCAAAGCATTTTGCTACTTGGAAATAAGGAGTTGTTGATATTTTAAAAGAATTAATGAATAATAAAATGTAAATCAATATACAAATTATATATTATAATAATTATATAATATATAGCATAATATATTATTTATAATATATAATATATATATATTATACATACAGAGGTTTTATATATTATGTACATCTCCCCTCCATATTCATGGGTTCTGCATCTGCAGATCCAACCAACCACAGATCAAAAATATTGGGTGAATAAAGCTGTTGATTGTGTCTGTACTGAACATGTACAGGCATTATATAGCATTGACATTTTATTCAGTATTATACATGATCTAGAGATGATTTAAAGTATACACCAGGATGTAAGTTATGTGCATGTATACGATATTAAGTGAGAGACTAGAGCACTTACGGATTTTGATATCCACAGGGAGGTCCTGGAACCAATTCCTCATTGACTACCAAGTGACAACATGTATACAGCGATGCAGGACTTCTGGTGGCTACATGTCAGTCAGAAGAAGACCACGAGACTCTTGCAACGGTGGAGGTAAGTTTGTGTTTTCACATAGGGTAACTAGACTTTGACCAATAAGTATCCTGGGAACCCAAAAGAGGAGGACACTATCATAGCAATATATTGTAAATTGACTTACTGTAAGCCCTGTAATTTAGATCAACAGCCCATGTGCTTCTGGTATGCTTTGGAAAAATCAGGAAGTTTAAACTCACACAGTAAGTATTGATGGTAGATTACTTCTTCCTGGATTTGTTTTGTTCCTCTTAGACATTTTTCTTTCTGGCTAATAACTAACAAAATAAGTACCTAAAAATAATACCAGAAGAATAAGAGACCATTATCTTTTTATCTTAGGTAGTAAGTGTCTACTAATATGCAATGTCTTTTTTGAGATAATGAGTATATACTAGAATGAAGTTTTAAAAATAACATTCAATAAGATACAAGATATTGTGCTTAAGTTACTAGTCCTGTAATTAAATTTGAGAATAATTGTTTTGGATATATAGCATAATATTTAAATGTTGTATGTTATTAGTAAATTATGTAATAGGCTAATTATGAATAAAAATAAATCGCTTCTGAATTTTGTGAGTCATTAGTCTATACATCTCATGAGTAACTTAATCATCTAAAAGCTTTGCATCACTACATAAAAAGATAATTTGTTTTATATTATTTTAATAGGAAATCACTATTATCAGTTTTATAATACATCCTATAAATAATTTTCTTGTTTATGATGATACATGAGTTTGATTGTCTACTTAATTACAATTTTACTTTATTTTACTTATATTCTTTTTCCCAGGAGTTTTCTGTTGTCAAACTATGAAAGATGTATACTCTGGGACTTAAGCAATAAAGACTTTATATGAATGAATATATGATATGTGTGAAGACTTTTTGTATCTTTTAAAATAGCTAGTGATAGGAAGATTACTTAAATAATGTGCTTCTGTATTTTAAATTCTTAAATTAATTATCTGCTAATTTGAAAGATGAACAAGAAAGAATATTGAGACTTGTTTGTTTACCATTTTACATTTTATAACAACTCATGCATTCATGTCTATAATCTGTGATATTTTTTGCAATTAACAGAGTATGATTTTTAAAATATAAATTTATTGCATTAATCATTTTCTCTTCCTTTACTAATTGCAATAACGGTTAGCACCTGCATACTGATCACTGTCAGTTACTGGTTGATATAATTTGGTCTGTGTCCCCAACCAAATCTCATGTCATATTGTAATTCCCAATGTTAGAGGTGGGGCCTTGTTGGAGGGGATTGGATCATAGGGACAGATTTCCGGTTTGGTGCTGTTCTCATGATAGTGAGTGTGTTATCCCCAAATCTGGTTGTTTAGAAGTGTTTTGCACCTTCCCTTCCTTTCTCTTCCTCCTGCTCCAGCCATATAAGATATGTTTGCTTCCCCTTTGCCTTCCACCACGATTGTAAGTTTCCTGAGTCCTCCCCAGCCTTGCCTTCTGTACAGCCCCAGGAGTCACTAGCCAAATAAACTTCTTTTCTTTATAAATTACCCAGTTGCAAGTAGCTTTTTGTAGCAGTGTGAGAATGGACTATTACACTGGTGTTAGCACCTTACCTGCATTAACACCTTTCATCTTTATAACAACCTTTGAGGTATGTACCCATAGTATCACTATTTTTCAGATGATAAAATTAAGGCATAAAGAAGTTAGGTAACTTACTCTACAAGACATAGCTAGTAAGTGACAGGAGTGTCATTCTAGCCTACGTGTTCTATTTGTGAAGTCTTAACCACTACTTAGTGTAACTTCTAAGCCTGGAAATACACTTTGTTGCAAGCACATATGACCTACATGGCAAGGAAATGAGAGGAATAACCAGGAAGGAACTAAAACACTCAGTTGAACAATCCTTCAGGGATTGAGTCCTGCCATTTATCATGTGAATCAGTTTGGAAGTGGCACTTCCCTAAGTCGAGACTTTACATGAGCCCACAGCCCAGACTGACACTTAGAGTACAGATTTGTGGTAGGTCCTGAAGCTTCCTGATCTATAGAAACACTAAGATAATAAAACTATGTGTTTTTATAGGCTACAAAGTTTGGGGGTAATAGTTTATGTCACAACAGATAATACACAAATAAACCTTGATATTACATGGAGGTAAATATACAAGGCTGTGAAGAACAGAGGTAGAAACATTCGGGGTCATCTTGAAAGCTGATTGCCACAGTCCACCCTCTGTCCCCTAATCATTAATATTACTCATATGCAAAATAAGTTCACTTTCTCTTAGACTCCAAAAACCTCCAAGACCGCCATTAGAGGATCAAATCAAAATTCACAATCTTTTTATCTAAATTAGGTCCAAGTAGAGATGAGGCTATTTGAGTGGAGTTTCATTAGGTATAACTGTATAGGTATTCTCTCTTTACTTAATAAACTACTGAGACAAGTTATCTAACCTTAATACACCCAACATACAAGGAAAAGACTGGAATAGGACAGCTAGTATAAAGGTTTCTGCTCATTAAAAAGGAAACAAGGTGCATACAGGAGTCACTAACCCATCATAATTTTGAAATTCAATGGAATAAATGTTAGGATTATCTTGATTGTGTTCTAAATCCTGTGAAAAAATTCCCATGATTCTGCCTTCTCTGGGCTTTTAGTATTGTCTGATTCATCTATCTTTTTTCATAAAAGGGAGCATGTGTTTATAACTGAGTAATTTTCTCACCAGCTGCCTGCTTATAGAATTTTGGGAATCCAAATTCCTTTTTAGAATTTTGTACTGTTTCTTCCATTTCAGTCTAACCTTATGATATTTCTGTGAAAAAAATACATGCCTTTATGTATATTATTCTCCTGAAAATCTTGTTACAATTCACTCCATTAGACAGGATTTCCCAACTTCAGCATTACTGGTATTTAGGTTTTGAGCTGAATATTGTTTGATGTATGTGTGCAGTTTTTGTAAACACATTATAAGGTGTTTAGCAGCATCTGTGGTCTCCACCCATTATATAATAGTAGCACCTCCCCAAATTGTGATAACCCAGAATGTTTCTAGACGTTGCCAAATATCACCTGTGGTTGAGGAAGCAGAAGTTACCCTGGTTAAGAATTACTTCCACTCGACTATAGTTCTTCAACATAATCCCTTTTACACATTGAGACCTTGAGCTCCTTCTAAGGTGGTTGAGGGACAATGTCCTTAAACTGCTTATGAGCTCTATTGCTGTATGGTAGAATCTCTGAGGTATACTCCTAATCTTTTTAGGGAGCCATTTTTTCTGACTGAATGCTTCTTTAGTTCTTCAGTGGCCTAAAGAAAGATTTTAGAGTCACACCCTTGACACAATCTTGGCTTCTATTTTCCTGGTCATTCCCTGGATGTGATCCTTGCTTGGAAGCTATTCTTAATGTTAGTATCATTTGCTGCCTGGGAATGCTGAGAATTTTCCAAACTGTTAATCATGACTCTCTTATTTTTATTAGCTCTTCCTTAGTGTAGCTCTATTCTCTTGCACTTTATTATAAGCAGCAAGATGAAACTGGGTGGCACCATCAGTTCAATACTTTGGTAGGCATTCTTATTATCTACATCACTCAGTTCATTTGAGACATATTCTACCTTTCATATAATTTCAGAAAACAATGTTGCTAAACTTAATTCTGTTACATAGAAAAGCTTTTCCTTCCCTCAATTTACTGGAGTATTTACCTTAATTACTAGACACCCTCACTCACAGCCTTGTCAGAGACCAGGAGGGTTCAAGTAACAGTTTCTTCAAATTACTTTCATCTTTCAGCAACACTTGCTGCAAAGCCCTCTTCCCAGTTCCAAAACCAATCCTGTTTTTGTTACAGCAGCATACAACTTTTGGGTATCCAAGCATTCATTATTTATTGTTGCACAACAAATTACCACAAACTTGAGGATTAAAACAACAAACATTTATTATTTTAAAGGTTTTATGTGTCAGTGGTCTGAGACCTGCTTAGCTGATTAATTCTGGCTCAGTCTTGCTTGAGGCTGAAATGGAGACATCACCTGTGGCTTCGACCACCTGAAGGCTTAACAGTGTCTGGAGGATCCTCTTCCAAGCACACTCCCAATGCTGTTAGCAAGATACTGTAGTTCCTTGCAACACGGATCTATGCATGACCGCTCATATTATGTCTTCCACTAGAGCAAAGGATGCACAAGAGAAAATGATTTCAAGACAGAAGCTGCAGTGCATTATAACCTATTTATTGAATACACCATTACTTCTGCAGTATCCTATTCACCAACCACAACACTGAGACAATAAAGTTGAGCATTATATAGGAAAATGGAAAGCAGCAGGTAGGGATCTCTGGGGGTATGTTGAAGTCTGGCTACTTCATTAGTACAGGGGAAAATTATTCAGACCCTAGAGGCTACCACATTATAACTATTAAATAAATATTGACTGAAAAAATCCTTGATGACAAAACAGTCAGTGAGAATTTAATTTCCTTTTGAGTTTTACTAATATTGTTACATAAAACATCTTTAAATGATATTTCTTAATTTCTTTCACTGGATGATGACTTATCCACAGTAAACATTAAACTAGTAATCATAATAAATTTGTGAAATTTGATTTCTACTAAATTTATTTTTTGTGATCTAGTTGCTATCAATTATAACTTATTTATGTTTATTTATATGTATTTGTTTTATACCTTCAAATATTTTAAAAACGTTCAAGGCAGAATCCCTATTTGTATGATTCTCTATTCATCTATATATATATCCAAAATAATTGACATCAGGGTCTCAAATGCCCTCATTGTTATATTGATTGCAGCATTAATCACAATAGCTAAGACAGAAAAACAACCTCCACTTTCATCAATAAATGAATGAATAAAGAAAATGTATAAACATACAATTAGATCTTATTCAACTTTTAAAAAGAAGGAACTCTTGTCATATGAAACAACATAAATGAATCTGCAGGATGTTACACTAAGTTAAATAAGTCAGTCACAAGAGAACAAATACTGCATGCGTCCAGTTTTATGAGTATCTAAAATAGTCAAACTTATAGAAAAAGAGAGTAGAACTGTGGTTTGTAGGGATGACAGCAGGGAGACCCAGGGAGACCCAGGAAGTTGTTCAACAGGTACCAAGTTTTAAGCATGCAAGATTTAATCATGCTAGAGGTCTGCAAGACAACATGGTGCCTAGAGTTAACAATACCGTATTGGGCACCGAAACGAATTTGTAAAGAGAGTAGATTTTAAGTTGTGTTCTTATTGTAATAAGAATAAATAAAAAGAGAAAGTATGTGGACACAGAATATATGACAAATCTTTGTTTGTAGAATCTGAAAATATGTATGTGTGTGTTTGTTTTCTGCAGTAGGAAAATATTCGCCTGATTTTTTTAAGAAGCAGACTCTGTAAAAGGTTCACATAATGTGAGGATATTAAATATGCTTGCATAAACAACCCCAGGATTCTTATTTAAATATATCTATACAAAATAAGCATAAATTTAGTTAAATTAATAACTTTGGAAAGGAGAGCATAAAAAATTCTTATTCCTCAAATCAACAAAATTTGGAAAAGAAATTATTTTAAAAACTCAAAAACATTGGACTCGAGTGCTGATGAAGCATCGCAAAGGATGCCTAGGAAAAAAAATATTTTTATGTAAGATATTTTACTGAATTTTGAATGAAATTTCCATATTTCCACCAGTTAACACATTTATATGTTTGTAGTAAAATTGTGATTTATGCTTTTTATTAATTGCTGCATTGATCATAAAGTGTTGCCCATTTTTATTCAAAGAGAACAATACTAAACCCTAAGTAGGATCAAATAAAAACCAGACAACCTTGAAGGTGGAGGGAACAGAATTCTCTCCAACACAGGACCAAGAAAATTAGATTGAAGTTAATGGACCAAGAAAACACTTACTAAAAGTAAAATGGTATTGAGATGCTGTCTCGAAGAAATTAGTCAGATTATTCAGGGTGCCCATTATTTTGGGTTAGGAACTCTATATTTTAACCATGTTTCCCTTACTTCTAGACTATAATCTAGTTTTATTGTGGCCAGTTGTTATGTATATAAAATTTGGATTAAAATGATACATTTTAAATTATATTAGGCTAATACACAATACTGAACCAAGATTTATTTCCATAATAAAATGAAAATATACACAAACTCATAGACAATTATAATTATATCTTAAAATGTGTCAATTGTAAACAACAATCTTCCATTTTATTGTTAACCAAGTAAGATGAATTCTACGTCCCCATATATGAGAAGGCAGAACATATCTGTATCTTTTCCTATCAGTGTACTGAATCTTGAAGCCATAATTCAATAGAAAGGGGGATAAAAATCAATGGTGCAGGTATGTGCCAAGATAGTATAAATACGGAGAAATGGAAAAAAATGTGAACTTTTTCTATTACTTGTAAATAGTGTCTGATTATTACCTTTTTTTGACAATTTTTCCAAAATATAATGTTTTTAATATGCTTCTTAACTCAAAAAAGCATTTTTGGGGGAGGAGGTGATGTATTTTATATTATCCACAATAGTTTTTCTATGGAATATTATTTAATCAATTCATGAGAAGTAAAATAAATGACTTAGAGAAATGATGAAGTACATTTTTGTTCTGTAAGATTAAATCTGTTTTAATAAAATCATGTTAATTAATCCACTCTCTTCACCTAGTAAATTTAAACAAATTATTAAGCCAGTCTAGCACATAACTCATTGTACTGCATAAGATAATAATTAAATAAGCAAAGAGCATCATTTGGTACTGATCATAGATAATTTACAGGGCAGAATACACAGAGCAATAGTTGTACTCGCCCTCTTCATAACAGTGTCAGTGACTCACAAATGACAATTCAACAGCTCTGTAGAGGCTCATTCATGAGGAGCAGGAGCTATGTACTTAAAAGAGCTTGCTCTTTTAAGAGAACGAATTAAATGGCAATGCCTATGATTATATCATAATGATTAACTTAAGTGAATATAATGAAGCATGTAGTGAATTCTTAATATCCGTTTCAAAGCGAGTGGTTATCCTAGTCTACTTTAATCTCAGTTATGTTCAAAGTGTATGCTACTAAAAATGTGTGGTTTCAGGGATCAAAACACTCAGGCATCATGTGAGACAAACATGAAAAGTGTAAGATAAATGTTTGCTAGTATATTCATTAAGGTTTCCAAAGTAGACAGTTTTCTTATTATCTGGCGTTTTTTTCCTCCACATTTCATCTTATTGAATCATCTTGCTTGTACAAAGGCACATTTATTATACACATGAATTGAATAGACATGGCACTTCTTAGCTCCTTATTTCAGCTGTTACCATGACGGACACAGCTCTCTGCCAGGCTAATTTGGTGAGACCAGTCAATACCACTGTGAAGGGTTTATTTATTTATTTATTTATTATTTTGTTTTTTGAGATGGAGTCTTGCTCATCACCCAGGCTGGAGTGCAGTGGCCTGATCTGGGCTCACTGCAAGCTCCGCCTCCGGGTTCACGCCATTCTCCTGTCTCAGCCTCCCGAGTAGCTGGGACTACAGGCGCCTGCCAACGCCCGGCTAATTTTTTGTATTTTTAGCAGAGACGGGGTTTCACCGTCTTACCCAGAATGGTCTCGATCTCCTGACCTTGTGATCCACCCTCCTCGGCCTCCCAAAGTGCTGGGATTACAGGCGTGAGCCACCGCGCCCGGCCTATTTATTTATTTATTTATTTATTTACTTTCTTACTTTTTGAGACGGAGCCTCGCTCTGTCACCCAGGCTGGAGTTAAGTGGCGCAATCTCTGCTCACTGTAAGCTCCGCCTCCCGGGTTCACGCCATTCTCTTGTCTCAGCCTCCCTAGTAGCTGGGACTACAGGCGACAGGCACCACGCCCGGCTAATTTTTCGTATTTTCAGCAGAGACGGGGTTTCACTGTGTTAGCCAGGATGGTTTCGATCTCCTGACTTCGTGATCCGCCCTCCGTCACGCCAGGATAATTGTTTTTTGTTTTTATTTTTGTATTTTTAGTAGAGACAGGGTTTCACCGTGTTAGCCAAGATGGTCTTGATCTCTTGACCTCCTGATCCGCCCGCCTTGGCCTCCCAAAGTGCTGGGATTACACACTGTGAAGGTTTTAAAGGCAAAAAACTGGTCAGTTGGATTGCAACCTGCCTCACTGCTATGAAAAGACAATGCTTTAACATCACAATAACCCCAAAATATACAGTACCCCTGAGGTTTATGTTGCTATGAAATTTCTAAAATAGCAAATATTTTGAATTGTACATGAATATATAAGCTTTGGCCGGGCGCGGTGGCTCAAGCCTGTAATCCCAGCATTTTGGGAGGCCGAGACGGGTGGATCACAAGGTCAGGAGATCCAGACCATCCTGGCTAACACGGCGAAACCCCGTCTCTACTAAAAATTACAAAAAACTAGCAGGGCGAGTTGGCGGGCGCCTGTAGTCCCAGCTACTCGGGAGGCTGAGGCAGGAGAATGGCGAAAACCCGGGAGGCAGAGCTTGCAGTGAACTGAGATCCAGCCGCTGCACTCCAGCCTGGGCGACAGAGCAAGACTCCGTCTAAAAAAAAAAAAAAAAAAAAAAAAAAAATTTATTAATGCTTAATAAAATATTAAGAGTAAATTTAATGACATTCAGAGCACGTTAAACAATGAAAGTTTTTCTTTCATTCCTACTCTTTCGTTTTTTGCAGCTGTTATTGACTGCTGAGGTGCAGCTTTCCACTGCTACAGACTTGGCCATAGTTTTCATCAGTTGGGAAATTAATTGCTGCTTATTCCTAATTTTATTAACAGAAATTGGACTCAAAAGATTTTTTAAAATTATTTTTAAGTCTTCTTTCTTTATTTTTCATATTTACTTTTACTGAGTGTTAACCTATATTTTCTAAAAACAAGACTAAGAAGTGGAAATGCAGTCCTAGCTCTAGACAGATTTTAATTCTAGGAAGTTAATTTTAATTCTAGGAAAGTAAGCTGCATAAATGGTTTGTTTGGCCAAGATAATGTTTTTAAAAAACTTTAAATGCATCAATAGATTACATGCATACTTCAATTTTGTCTCCAGATTTTCGTTTCATCTGATCCTGATATCACTGCAGTGTCTCATATGAGCTGCAACCAGCCACATTTCAGAATTACAGTATCATATTCATTATATATTCTATTCAAATGTTACTTTTAACTTCTGCTGAGGAATGTAGAGGCTAATAGCTCTAACAAAATAATTCTCTACTTAGAATAAGCAGATAATTTAGATGGGAATTAAAGAAAAGTTTAATTTTTTATCACATTTTAAAAACATTTATTATTTTATGATTTATTAAATGGGTTATCTTACAAGAAACAAATACAATTGTAAGACACTACATATGCATGGGTAGAAATATTAACTACTACAAAAAGTTATAGAGTAATATGTCTTCCTAGCACAGGTAAAGCCCTTGACTCTTTATTCTAGGGTTTACAGTAGATATAATTCTTGCCTATCTTTATAAAATACACAGATACACATATATGCCTATGAGTTATTTCAAAAACACACATTTTAATTTATCATGAACACTCATATGTACATGACTATCTTACTTAGCATTTTCTTGATAAGTATTTCTTGGCAATACAAAAAGAGCTGTTTAGTAAATATAAAATGTTATCCATATGTGATTGAAGTGTTCAGTTCATTTATATTTAATGTAATTAATGATATGGTAGAATTTACCTCTGCCATTATATTCTCTGTTTTGTATATGAGTTATGCCCTTTTTCCCGATCTTCCTTCTTTTGTGTTAAATAGGTATTTCTTGTATATTTTTATTACACTTGTTTAATATTTTGGAGTTATTTCTTAGTGGGTATTAAAATCAAAATTCTAATTTAAAACAATCCATTTCAGATTATACCAACCTAAGTTCAGTAATATACAAAAACTTAGGGCCAGGTGTGGTGGCTCACACCTGTAATCCCAAAACTTTGGGAGACTGAGGGGAGCATATGACTTGAGCTCATGAGTTCAAGACCATCCTAGGCAACATGGTGAAACCTCATCTTTACAAAACACACACACACACACACACACACACACACACACACACTAGCCTGGCATGGTGGCAGGCACCTGTAGTCCCATCTACCCTGGAGGCTGAGGAAAGAGGATGACTTGAGCCCGGGAAGTGAAGTTTGCAGTGAACTGAGATTGTTTCAGTGCAGTACTGGGCAGTAGAGCCAGACCTTGTCTCAAAAAAGTGTTTCTTCTAATATTTACTTCTGTAGTTACTTTTTATTGGTGCTCTGTATTTCTTTGTGTGTATTCAAGTTACTGTCTAATGTCCTTACAGTTTACCCTGAAAGACTCCTTTTGGTGTTTTCCATAGGGCAAATTTGCAAACAACAAATTCCCTCAGTTCAGTTTATCTGAAAATATATATGTTCTGTCTTCATTTGGGAAATATAACTTTGGTTCAGAGAAGACTCTTTGTTGACCTTTTTCTTCCTTCAGCAATTTAAGTTTACATGCAAATTTAAGGGTGATTTTTGGATGAGATTAACATTTAAATCTGGAGATTTGGGGTAAAGAAGGCTACTTTCAATAAGGTGAGTAGACTGCCTCACCCAATCAGTTGGAGCCTTGAAGAGAATTCAAAGAAAAGCTTCCCCAACTGATATGGTTTGGCTGTGTCCTCAACCAAATCTCATCTTGAATTGTAGCTTCCATAATCCCCACATATTGTGGGAGGTACCCAGTGGGAGTTAATTGAATCATGGGGGTGGTTTCCCTCATGCTGTGCTTGTGATAGTGAGTTCTTATGAGATATGATGGCTTAAAAAGGGACTTTTATCCCTTTTGCTTGGCACTTCTCTCTTGCCTGCCGCCATGTAAGATGTGCCTTTGCTCCTCTTTTGCCTTCTGCCACGATTGTGAGGCCTCCCCAGTCATGTGGAACTCAGAGTTCATTAAACATCTTTTTCTTTATAAATTACCCAGTCTTGGATATGTCTTCATTAGCAGCATGAGAACAAACTAATACAGTAAATTGGAACCAGGTAGTGGGGCACTGCTGTAAAGATACCTGAATATGTGGAAGTAATTTTAGAACTGGGTAACAGGCCGAAGTTGGAACAGTTTGGAAGGCTCAGAAGAATTCAGGAAGATATGGGAGAGTTTGGAGCTTCCTAGAGGCTTGTTGAATGGCTTTGACTGAAATTCTGATAGTGATATGTATAATAAGGTCCAGGCCAAGGTGGTATCAGATGAAGGTGGGGAACTTGTTGGGAACGGAGTAAAAGTCACTCTTGATATGCAAAGAGACTGGCAGTATTTTGCCCTTGCCCCAGAAATCTGTGGAACTTTGAACTTGAGAGAGATGTTAGGGTATGTGGGGAAAGTAGCTTCTAAGCAGCAAAAGTGTTCAAAAGGAAGCAGAGTATAAAATTTTGAAAAATTTTCAGCTTGACAATGCAGTAGAAAAAGAAAAACCCATTTTCTGGGGAGAAATTCAAGCTGGCTGCGGAAATTTGCATAAGTAACAAAGATCCAGATGCTAATTATCAAGACAATGGGGAAAATGCCTCCAGGGCATGTCAGAGACCTTCACAGCAGCCCCTTCCATTACCGACTCAGAGGCCTAGGAGGAGAAAATGGATTCCTGGGCTGGGCCCAGGGAAGTCCTGCTGTGTGCAGCCTCAGGCTTGGTTCCTTGCATCCCAGTCACTCTAACTCTGGCTAAAAGAGGCCAAGGTACAGCTCAGGTCAAGGCTTCACAAGGTATAAGCCCCAAACCTTGACAGCTTCCATGTGGTGTTGAGTCTGTGGCTGTGTAGAAGTCAAGAACTGAGGACTGGGAACCTCTGTGTAGATTTCAGAGGATGTATGGAAACACCTAGATGTCCAGGTGGAAGTTTGCTGCAGGGGTGTAGCTCTCATGGAGAACCTCTGCTAGGGCAGCCTGGAAAGGAAATGTGGGGGTGGAGCCTCCACAAAGAGTCCCCATTGGAGCATTGCATAATAGAGCTATGAGAAGAGGGCTACCATCCTCCAGGTGCTAGAATGGTAGATCCACCAACAGCTTGCACCATGCACCTGGAAAAGCTACAGACACTCAATGCCAACTGTGAAAGCAGGCTGGGATAGGGGCTGTACCCTTCAAAGTCACAGGGATGGAGCTGCCCAAGACCATGGGAACCCACCTCTTGCATCAGCATGACTTTGATGTGAGACATGGAGTCAAAGGAGATCATTCTGGAGCCTTAAGATTTGAGTGCCCGACTGGGTTTTGGACTTACATGGGGCCCATAGCCCCTCTGTTCTAGCCGATTTCTCCCTTTTGGCATGGGTGTATTTATTCAATGCCTGTATCTTCATTGTATCTAGAAAGTAATTAACTTGCTTTTGATTTTACTGGCTCATAGGAAGAAAGGACTTGCCTTTTCTCAGATAAGACTTTGGTCTCGGACCTTTGAGTTAATGCTGGAACAAGTTAAGATTTGGGGGGATTACTGGAAGGGTATGATTGTATTTTGAAATGTGAGGACATGAGATTTGGGAGGGGCCAGGGAAAGCATGATATAGTTTGGCTATGTCCCCACCCAAATCTCATTTTGAATTGTAGTTCCCATAATTTCCATGTGTCATAGGAGGGATCTGGTGGGAGGTGATTGGATCATGGGGCAGTTACCTCCATGCTTTTCTCATAATAGTGAGTGAGTTCTCATGAGATCTGATGGTTTTATAAGGGGATGTCCCCCTTTTTGCTTGGCACTTCTTTCTTGCCTGCCACCATATAAGATGTGCCTTTGCTCCTCCTTTGCCTTCTGTTATGATTGTGAGGCCTCCTCAGCCATGTGGAACTGTGAGTTCATAAAACCTCTTTTTAAAAAATAAATTATGCAATCTCAGGTATGCCTTTATTAGCAGCATGAGAACAGAAAAATACACTAAGCAAGAGTAAAATTCTTCAGCAGACTGCTCTTGGGAGTAGTCTTTGCTCCCAATTTTTCTAGAAAAAATAGAGAGAGAGAGAAGAATAAACTCAGAGACTTGTATTCCCAGGTCCATATGCACCATCAGGTTTCTTGGGTGGGTTTCAAGCCTTCTAGCCTGTACTGAAGATGCTGGACTTTTCAGCCTTCATAATTGTGTGAGCCAATTCTTTATAACAAAGAAAATTATATTGTTCTTTGTACAACTATGGCTAATATCAATGAATTCAGGTACTAAAAGTTGTTCCATAGGAACAGAATCTTAAGGATGAACTTTCCAAATTACTTCAGAGGTTTCTGAATTTGACTTTTTAATTTAATTGTATTTAAAGACTCAATTACCCTACTTCCAGTAGTAGAGTACAGATAACTCAGGGTGTAATCTGGCCATAGAAATACATAAATAATACCATTGGATACCCCTAATCAAACACCTATCTAAAACAAGGATCTGAGCAACTGTGTACATGAAACTTTCAAATATTTTTGCCTAAATAACTAGTATAATTAGATAGGCTCTTTGCTTCTAATTTCCCTATACAAAATATATAGAAAGAAGAATAAGTTCAGAGACTCGAATTCCCAGCTTAAGCACCATAAAAAGATACAACCTTCTATATTGGCCCTAAGAGAAACCCATATCTCTTGTAGCCGTACAGCTGAGATTCCTGAAAACCAAACCCAGAATATCACGCTGTGAGCGGCTGAATTAGAATGCAAATTAGAAATCTCAGCCCCAGAAGATGTCTAATATTAAAGTAAGAGCATGGATACAAAGGAATGGGATCTTGAAAGTTAAAACCAGGAAATGTGGGAAGACTGTCATGAACCCAGGGACCTTGAGTTTCTAAATTCTGATGAGTCTTCCTTGCCAGCAAAATCGGCCTCTCTACCGCTAATAAAAGTTGCCTCTCAGTCTTCTGAGAGGATTAATCCCACATTGTCTGAGGAAAATCTAAGTACCTCCCCTGATACAGTTGACTTGTAAGACAATACTGATTCTCCTTAGGTCCCACCTTCACCATCCCTCTTTTCTTCTAGACCTAACACTAGATTCAAGTCCTGGTAGATGCCCAAAGGTGAGGTGCAAATTGTGACTTATGAGGAAGTGCACTACATACCCCCTCCAAAAAACCACTTACATTTTCTAATCAATACAGAAATCCAGGGAATATATGAGTGTGGCATAATAGTTGGAGGAACGTAAAATTGGATCGGGTCAAATTCATGGATATAGGCCCACTAAGGAGAAAATCTACATTTAATGTTGTGGCTTGAGAAGTTAGAAGCAACTCTTAACAGTATGCTTCGTTGGTTGGCTGAAACATGTACCAAAAGGTGACACAGAATGAGAGAGCTAGAAATGCCAGATAAGCCTGGGTTTACTATAGATGAAAAGATTCAAAGGCTTAGGGATATTGGAATGGTAGAGTGGATTTTCCATTTAAGACCTACTCCCTCAACCTGAGAGGTCTAGAAGACACATATTTCACCACCATTGCAAGAAATACATATGTGAGGGGAGCCCCAGCATCCTTTAAGTGCTCAGTGGTCTCTCTTTTCTGTAGAACAAAACTTACAGTGGAAACTGTAGTCACGGAATTGGGAAGCTTAAATGCATCGAGAATAGTTAGATCCCAGGATAAGAGAGGACATGTGGCAGCATTCAGCTGCCAAAGGCAAGATGGGCACAGTTATCATAATGAACAGCACAGTCAAAGCAGTAATCAAAATAATTTGCACAGACCTGTAGTATTAGCTTGTTGATTACTCTGTTCCCAAAATTAAAATAGATGGAAAGTCTATCAGATTCTTATTTGATCTGTACAAGCAGAAACTTACTAGGTTAAGGGAACAAAAGTCTAACCAGAATCATAAAAACAGAGTATTATTACTGCTCAATCAATTCCAAGACTTGAGCTAGTTTACAGACCCAGAATCCCTTGAATAAAGTGGCAGCTGGGTCCCTTTGAGAAAGGATTCTGGTACACTGTCAAAAATTTATATTGGTAATATTTTTCCCAGATGTCACAAAAAGACCCATGGCCTTTTGCAAGGTAATTGTTCATTGGGGAAAAGAAAATAATCAGATCTTTCAGGGACTGCTGAACACTGGCTCTGAACTGACACTAATTCCAAGAAACACAAAACATCACTGTGGTCCACTAGTCAGAATACGTTCTTAAGGAGGTCAGGTGATCAATAACATTTTACCTTAGGTAAATTCATGGATATGGGCCCACTAAACAGGAAAGAGGGGACCTAATGGATCCCCAAATTGATTCTGTGATAATTTCTTCAGTTTTGGAAGGCATACTTGAAATAGACATATTCAACAATTTGCAGAATCCCGACATTGTTTCTCTGACATGTGGAATAAGAGCTATTATGGTGGGAAAGGCCACGTGGAAGGCACAAGAAGTTCCTTCTCCTAGAAAAATAGTAAACCAAAACCAACACCATATTTCTGGAGGGATATAAAGGGATTCAAGTGCCACTCAGGTATTAGTGCCACTGTCAAAGACCTGAAGCATGTAGGAGTGGTAATTCCCACCACATTCCCATTTGACTGGCCTATATAGCCTGTGTAGAAGACAGATGGGTCTTGGAGAATGACAGAGGGTTATCTAAACTAATCAGATGGTAACACCAATTGGAGCTGCTATACCAGATATGGTTTTATTGCTTGAGCAAATCACACAACTTCGAGTATCTGGTATGCAACTAATGACTTGGCAAATTGTTGTTGGTATTTTCATCCCTATTAATAAAGATCATAAGAAGCATTTTACTTTCAGCTAGAAAATCCAACAGTACACCTTTGCTGTTAAACCCAAGGGTTATATAAACTCTCCAGCACTATGCCGTAATTAATTGGCAGATATTTGATCAACATTCTCTTTCACAATATATAGCGCTAATCTATTGCACATAACAATACATATACATATTCTCATATGTAATGATAACACTATGCTGATTGAACCTAGGGAGGAAGAAGTAGCAACTATTTTAACTTATTCATGTTTACGTGCCAGAGGTGGGAATTAAATCTAACAAAAGTTCAGGGGACTTCTACCTCAGTGAAATTTCCTGGAGTCCGGCATTGTGGGGTGGGGTGGGGCATATTGAGACATCTCTTCTAAAGTGAAGGGTAAGTTGTTGCAGCTGGCTCCTCCTATAGCCAAAAACAGAGATATAGTGTGATTCTAATGAGCCTCTCTGGTGAAGTGAGCCTCTTCGGTTTTGAAAGCAACATATTTCTCATTTGGATGTGTTACTCTGGGCTACTTACTAAGTGACCCAAAAAGCTGCTAGTTTTGAGTGGGGCCCAGAACAACAACAAAAAAAGGATCTGTGACAGGTCCAGTCTGCTGTGCAAGCTGTTCTGTCACTTAGGCCATATGATTCTGCTGATATAATGGTGCCTGAAGTGTTAGTAGCAGATAAAAATGCTGTGTGGAGCCCTGGACAATCCCCTGTCAGTTGACTGCCATGCAGGCATTTAGAATTTTGAAGCAAAGCCCTGTGACCCTCTGGGGTAGCTACTCACCTTTTGTTAAATATTTTTTGGTCTGCTCTTGGGTCTTTGAAGAAACTGAAAGATTGACCATGGGCCACCAAATTACCATGGGGCCTAAGTTGCCCATCATAAATTCGTTGTTTACTGACTCATTAACCCATGAAGTTGGACATGCACAGCAACATTTAGTCATCAAATGGAATTGGTATATATAAGATCAGACCTAAGCAGTCACTGAAGGCACAAGTAATTTACATGAAAAAGTGACCCAAATGTCCATGGTCCCAACTTCTGCTAAACGACCTTTTCTCTTCTAGCCCTTACCCATGGTCTCGTGGAAAGCTCCTTACGATCAGTTCACAGAGAAAGAGAAGACTTAGGTGTGGTTTACAAATGGTTTTCCAAGATATGCAGCACCACATGATAGTGGATGGTGCAGCACTACAGCCTCTTTCTGGAACATCCCTGAAAAATAGCCGTGTAATTGTCCCAGTCAGCAGAAATTTGATAATACACCTGGTTGTTCATTTCAAGGAATTTCACTGAAGAAAGTACCTTTACAATGGAGGTAAAGAAAAGTATGTCTTGAATACAGAAACTAGGGTATCTTAGTATTACCACACTCTGTGAAGTTAGTTTGAAAACTACAAAAACACAATTCAGACAGGATTACTAATGGCCTGGAGCGTTCAAGTATGAAGGTGTGAGTCCCTGCACCAGATAAAGAACCACAATTAACTAAGGTGCTTGTTGAAGCCAAAGGGAATATGGGATGGATAGTGGAATAAGGTAGTTATGAATAGGAGCTACAACCATGTGACCAGTTACAGAATTAATTATTCTCATTGTTATGGGTATTTCACCTTTGTTGTGAATATGTGTGTAGGAATTATATTTATTTTCCTCTGTTATTCCTTCATCATGTAACATAAGAAGTACTGACCTCATATAGTATTTATGTATGATTAATTTTACATTGTATATTTTAATTATAAGCTATAAAGGAGAAGGGTAAGCAATCAAATATTTTGTATCCTCTTTGGGGGATGGAGTCCTGCATGTTCAACTGTACACAGAATAGTTGTATCATGTTAAGTGAAAGTATAACCTTGTTACTGTTGTTATTTTGGAGATCAAGTATGTTTTAAGAGGAGGCATATGGGTGCCAAGTTGACAAGGGGTGGACTTGTGATGGTTAATTTTATGTGTCAAGTTGAAGAATGTTTAGGGATGAGATTAACATTTAAACCAATAAAATGTGGGCAAAGTAGATTGCCCTCCATAATGTGATTGGGCCTCATCCAGTCAGTTGAAGTCTTCAAAATAACACAAAGGCCAGACTCCGCAAGTAAGAGAAAAAGTCTTCAGCGGACTTTCTTTGGACTTGGCTCCGTCAGCTCTCCTGGGTCTCAAGGTTGCAAGCCCTCACTGTAAATTTTAAAAGTTTCCATCTTCCATAATCACATGAGTTACTTCTATACAATAAACCTGTTTAATCTACATAAATAATAATTTGTAATACATTTGTTAAGTATATATACTCTGATTCTGTGAAGAGCCCTGATATACCATTCTATTTCCCTATGTCTCCCAGTGATTCTGACGAGAAGATTAGCTGTTATTCTTACTGAGGTTTATTTGTACATGACAAGTTGTTTTTTTCTTGCTGCTTTCAACATTTTTGTCTTTATTTTTCAACATTATTATGATGTGTCTGTGTTTGCATTTCTTTGAGTTTGTCCCATGTCTTGTATATTTAGATTAATGCTTTTTACCAATTTGAGAAATACTTGGCTATGTTGTATCCAAATAATCTTTCTGATACACTTTATGAGCCTCTCAATATGCTAATGTTGGTATGCTTGATGACAGGTACAGATCTCTAATGCTGTTCATTTTCTTTAAACTGTTTTTTTCTGAGACTGGATAATCTCAATTGGCTTGTCTTCATTTTCACAAATTCTTTCCTCAGCTAGTTCAAAACTGCTGTTATACTCCTCTAGTGAATTTGTAAGTTTCATTTGCTGTACTTCTCACCTTCAAATTTGTTTGGTTATATTTATACTTTCTATCTTTTTATTTATATTCTTTTTTTTTGGTAAACCATCATTCCCATATATTCTTTTAATGTTTTAGACTTTTTAAAAACATCTTTGAATGTATTTATAATTAGCTAATTTATAGTACTTGCCTGTGAAGTCTGACATCTGGTCTTCCTCAAAGGCAGTTTATATTGACAACTTTTTATCACTGTGTATGGATCGTAATTTTCTGTTTCTTGGCTGAAGATCTGACATTTAAAATAATATGATATAACAACTATGGAAATTGGATTCCCCAGCTAGCCTCCTCAAGATCTTTTGTTGCTATTTCTTTTTTGTTGTTGTTGTTGTTGTTGTTGAGAGGGAGTCTCGCTCTGTCGCCCAGGCTGGAGTGCAGTGGCCGGATCTCAGCTCACTGCAAGCTCCGCCTCCCGGGTTCACACCATTCTCCTGCCTCAGCCTCCCAAGTAGCTGGGACTACAGGCGCCCGCCACCTCGCCTGGCTAGTTTTTTGTATTTTTTTTAGTAGATATGGGGTTTCACTGTGTTAGCTAGGATGGTCTCAATCTCCTGACCTCGTGATCCACCCGTCTCGGCCTCCCAAAGTGCTGGGATTACAGGCTTGAGCCACCACGCCCGGCCTGTTGCTATTTCTTTAATTGTTTGTTTTTATTTTTGTTGTCATTGCTGCTGCTGTGTAGTTAATTTGACCTTCCTGGTATAAGTAGATAAGTTGTGTATTTTTTTTTATGTGTAGCCACTTAAGTCAATGTTTGATTAGCTCGATAGATAGCTAATGATTGGATAGAGATTTTCTTAAATGCCTTGAACTCATATGTGTCAGAACCTAGGGGTTCTGTGGATTTGAGATATATTTTCTTCATTCCAGTAGACAATTTTCAACTCTGCCTTAGACATAACTTACTATTTCTCCAGAGCCTCAGAGTGAGCCGGAATTGAAAGATGAGAATATTCTCGAGTCTTTTCTGGGCATACACACACAGTTGTGCATACCTTTGGCATTCCCGATTCCCAGAAATACACTGGAGGTTTAGAAAACCCACTATGGACATCTCATTTCTTACTTTCTTTTTTTTCAGTTTTTCGGTCAGCCTCTTGTTAGGTATAATTGATAATAGCAGCTTAGGGAGCTAAAATATGAAAAAATTTTCTCAATTTCTAATAAGCAGTCTGGTAATAAGGCTGTTCACATAGAGCAAGTTTTGATTCACATCAAATAAAGACAAGCCCTAAGAGTGAAACTTTTTAGCAAGCTAACAGGTAAAGCAAATAGTGTTGATTCTATGGTGATCTGATTTTTGTAGAAGGCCAGACCCTTGTTGCCTCTTCCAGTGGCTCCTAGGCTCCTGATTTTGACAGCTAATGCACTTATTATACTGTAAGTAATCAAGTCTGCAGGGGAGCTAGCAGAGGGGCATGAGATGAAGTCAAATCAAAATGCTATAGAGCCTGCTCTTGTTACTTAGATTCAGCCATTTATCTCACACAAATATTCTTCATATTGTTGGATCCTTTGATTTCCAGAATTCTGAAAACGTTTTTGACTTTCTTTACAGTGTTATTGTTGCTTTTATTAAAAGCTGAGTTTTAAGAGATTTTATTCTAGTATTCTGGAAGTGTTTCCTTCTATCAGTATTTATTTCCTCAGATACTTATTCAAGGAATATGGTTATTCATTGAGTCCTTCATTTTCCTTACATGATGTCTATCAACCTTTTTATTCACATTACTGCTGTTTGAAAGATAATTGTCATGAAGATTATAATTTATCTACACCTATACACAAGCTTATTTCCTAAAGTACCAATTTCATTTTTACTTTCTTACTACAAGTATACAATTGCTTCCACTTACCTCAGGATTTTAAAAAAAGAATTTAATCTTGGAATTAAACACTCTCATAATATGACTTCACTTATCTTCCAAGTCATTTGCTACTAACACCCGAAGACATTTATTATAAATTAGAAGATGAACTTATCTTCTGACTTTGATATTAGTAAAAGCAACATCATTAATTGCTATTATCTGTGTTTTTTCAGTTGTGACATATTAAATAACACACCAAGTCTGAATTCACCAAGTGGGCATTCAAACCTTGGGCAAATATTTTGCCTTCTTGGGTCTTATTTTCTTAGTTTCAGTGCAGGTAGTAGCACTGCTATGAGAACCAAGAATCAAATAAGTTAGACAGAAAACACAACTCAAATGTCAGTTGGTGCTATTTGCTAAATATTATATATTCTAGAAAAGATTTGTAAGCAAAAATTTGATGAAAACTCATTATCTTCCAAATCAAATAAGACAGCCAAGGACATTATTATGGTTTAATGGAAGAATCTCATACTGTGTCCTTAGAAAAGGGTAACTGGAAATAAATGATGTAAAAAGCTTTCCAACACATATGATTTTTTTCTCCTATATGTTTATACAGCAGAGTGGCATACTGCATTCACCCCTAAAAATGGAGAGTGGATGAGCAAACATTTATCAACATTTATAAAGCCATTTTACAAGCAAGAATGATACTATTCCTGTCTGCCAAATCTGAATATTTCAAGCACAATTTTGCTGTAAAGCAGTTTATCAGCTTCTTCATATTTTAAATAAAATATCCCATTAAAAATCATGATTGCTCTCCCCCAATATCTAGGCTTTTCTTCTCTTCGATAGCAGTCAAATCCTGTTATTTAGATGAACTCATGGCCACGTATAATAAAGGCTAATTTACCTCTTTACCCTCTTTCTCTGAATGTTTACAACATTATATTTTGAAAATTATTTTATTTCCAAAGTATTAAAATTCTTGGGCAGGTTTATACAATTCCCAGGAAATAAAACGTTTCCAGAAAATTGAAAATATCTATTTTGCTGGAACCTCTACAGCTAGTGTGTCTTTCTTGAGATCGTCAGAAAACAAAAATATCTAAGTGACAACCTATTCAACAACTCATGGGTAGTTCAAAGATACCGTACATGCAGTATGTCAAACACATTGATCATCACTCTCCTTCCTGCAAATTAGTCACTTTCCTTTATTCTTTAATCAGTGCATAATACTACCAGCCATCAAATTGTAGAAGAAATTATCTATTACTGCACCCCTTGTCCAATTCACTAAAATTTCAGCTTATGTCACCTCCTAAATGCCCATTATATCTGTTTAGTTTGTTGCATATTCACTGATATCAGCTTAGCTTCAGTAAATATTACTCATTTCATAGATACAGCTCCCTAACTTATTTGTTTGAAGGTATTGATTTCTTCCTTCAATTCGTTCTTTTTACCAAAGCTGGTATGGTATTTTCAAAGTGTAAATAATAATATCACAGGCATGTTTAAATCCAATCAGTGCTTTTCCATTGTTGTTAATGTAAAGCTTAAAATTCCTAATATAAGGACTTATCATTTATTGTTATTTATTTATTGTTCTGGGCTCTGCTTATCTATTATTTAATAATGTTGTTTCCTCTCGTTTCTAGCTTTGAAACTAGTGGTGTGTTAGAAAATGGTTAACAACCAGTTTCCTGGAATAAATAAAGGCAGGATTTATATTATTTGCCATTATCTGTGGGGTAGATCATCGTGTGTGGCTGGTATCAAGTTAACATGACATCAGTGAATGTAGAGATGGGATAAGATGCACACAATTAGTTTCTCTGAACAAGTCCAAATTGACTGCTACACACAACTGATTCTAAACACTTGAGTCTTTGCATACATTATTTCCTAAGCTTACACCAATACCCATCTCTCTATTTTCATTAATCTTTGTTTCCAGGCCCTGCTAAGTTGTTATTTCTACAAGGAAACCTTTCCTAACTCACAGACGAGGTCAAAACATTTTTCTATGTAATCTTCTAACATCTACACTTTGTAAAATTCCTCTCTGGTATTTAATATTGTAATTTTTAGCATATTTACAAATTATCTAACTAACATATACATATCCCCCAATGGACTATGCAAACTAAGGCAGTAGAGGTCATTTTTTTGTTGTTGTTTCTGTTTTTTTGTTTTTTGCTTTCTTTACTTTTGAACATCTATACTCAGTATCTAGCACATTGTATATTTTCATTAAATGTTAGTGGGATGTATAAATTAAATATTTACAAAGAGAAAAGAATGTATTAATGATGCACCAAAATACATTTATTTGTCACTTAGCCAGACAAAATGCATGGAAAAAAATTCAGATTACAATTGGCATTAATAGCTGTTCAAATTCTCAGAAGCCAGGCAGAAAACAACTCTGTTAGTTACATATGTAATAAGAAAACTGTGGATTTTCTTTCATAAAATCCATTCTCCTTTTGTAGTTACTGTTTTTGGACCTCTAAAAATTACATATTTTAACCTCCTCTACAGTAAGGGGTCTGCATATAAATTGCTTTTCTCTAGTAAGAAAAATGCATAGAGAGGAAGTCAAATTATCTCTGTTTGCAGAAGACATGATTGTATATTTCGAAAACCCCATCGTCTCAGCCCAAAAACTCCTTAAGCTGATAAACTACTTTGGCAAAGTCTTAGGATACAAAGTCAATGTGCAAAAATCACACGCATCCCTATACACCAATAATAGACAACAGAGAGCCAAATCATAAGTGAACTCCCATTCACAATAGCTACAAAGAGAATACAACACCTACGGATACAACTTACAAGGGATGTGAAGGACCTTTTAAGAAAACTACAAACCACTGCTCAAGGAAATAAGAGAGATCACAAACAAATGGAAAAACATTCCATGCTCATGGATAGGAAGGATCAATATCATGAAAATGGCCATACTGCTCAAAGAAATTTATAGACTTATTGCTATCCCCATCAAGCTACCATTGACTTTCTTCACAGAATTAGAAAAAACTACCTTACATTTCATATGGAACCAAAAAAGAGCCTATATAGCCAAGACAATCCTTAGCAAATAGAACAAAGCTAAAGGCATCATGTTACCTGACTTCAAACTGTACTACAAGGCTACAGTTACCAAAACAGCATTGCACTGGTACAAAAACAGATATATAGACTAATGGAAAAAAACAGAGACCTTAGAAATAACGCCAAACATCTACAACCATCGGATCTTTGACAAACCAGACAAAAACAAGCAACGGAGAAAGGATTCCCTATTTAATTAACAGTGTTGGGAAAGCTGGCTAGCCATATGCAGAAAACTGAAACTGGATCCCTTCCTTACACCTTATACAAAAATTAACTCAAGAAGGTTTAAAAACTTAAACATAAGACCTAAAACCCTAGAAACCCTAGATGAAAACCTAGGCAATACAATTCAGGACATAGGCATGGGCAAAAACTTCATGACTAAAACACAAAAAGCGATGGCAACAAAAGCCAAAATAGATAAATGGTATCTAATTAAACTAAAGAGCTTATGCACAGCAAAAGAAACTATCATCAGAGTGAACAGGCAACCTACAGAATGGGAGAAAATTTTTGAAATCTACCCATCTGACAAAGGGCTAATATACAGAATCTACAAGGAACTTAAACAAATTTACAAGAAAAAACCCTATCAAAAAGTGGGAGAAGGATATGAACAGACACTTCTCAAATGAAGACATTTATGTGGCCAACAAACATAAGAAAAAAATCTCATCATCACTGGTCAATAGAGAAATGCAAATCAAAAGCACAATGTATTGTGAATTTTTTATTAATTCATGGCCATCTACAATGATCTCTGTCTATATTATCTATTTGCCTAGCTTTGTACTGTTGGCATTTCCTCTTAATTGATTACCCTCTCTCTTTTCTCCACTTAGAATTAATTCCCATTTTATCATATCATTTACCAGCTTAAAGTCCTTCTTATTTTATATTGCCAGTAAAATAACATTAGAAATCCATACCACTGATATCCTAAATATGTCTCCTCCCTGCCCCACCAACTGCATCTCAAACAACTCTACCTTTATTCACTTTGATTCAACAATGGAAAAATTCTGATAGGTCTAATAATTTATCCAATAATTCTGTCCTTAAGCATATGGTATTTCTGTTTCTTCTGCCTCCAGTAATTTTTAGAAAGTGTTTTAACAGTTGCCCTAACATCCTCCTTCGTGTCTCAGCATGAATGTTACCTTCTCTGATTCTATTATATAAAGTTGAATTTTTCAGGGCATTTATCCCAATTTATAGTTATTTATTCATTTACTTTTTTATTTTTTGTATTTCCTAGAAGAATATAAACAGCTTAAATGCAAGGACATTCTCTACCTTGCTTCATGTTGTTTTACATGGGTTATGCACATACTAGGGGAACCATACATATTTTTGAATGGCACTTCATCTTCAGTTCTTCATTTTATTTATTTATTTATTTTTAGATGGAATTTCACTCTTGTTGCTCATGCTGGAGTGCAATAGTGCGATCTTGGATCACGGCAAACTCCGCCTCCTGGGTTCAAGTGATTCTCCTGCCTCAGCCTCCTGAGTAGCTGGGATTACAGGTGTATAACACCAATGCCCAGCTAATTTTGTAGTTTTAGTAGAGATGGCATTTATCCATGTTGGTCAGGCTGGTCTTGAGCTCCTGACCTCAGGTGATCTGCCTGCCTCACCCTCCCAAAGTGCTGGGATTACAGGCATGAGCCACCATGCCTGGCCCCATCTTCAGTTTTATTTCTTGTGTTTTCAAAATATCCTTTCATAAAAAATAGTAAAAGAACAGAATATTAATTTTGCTAAAATGCATAACATTTTCTCTGTGAAGTTCATAATTTTATATTAATTGTTCAAAGCACATGAGATAATGAATATACATGATGATTTTAAATGTATTACTTTTAGCATGTAGGACACACTTATTTGAAATTCAGGGAACTTCAGATTAAAAGAAACTGCTATCAAGAAGCCTCATCTACATAGAGGCCTAGTATAATTCATTAAACTTTGAGTTTTAAGACCGCAGTATTATGATGAGACTTTTGCAAGTGTCGAGTGGGTGACTGTATTTTGCACATAAGGAAAATGTAAATAGCGTGTTGCTACATGGTATTCTACAGTAGGTTAATAATAACTGCACATTCTTTGACACTTCCTATCAGGAGGTGAAATTTATATCTCTTCAACTGAATCTGGAAGGGAATAGTGACTTGCCTGGACAACTAAAACATGGTGTAAGTGATTGTGTACCATTCTTGGAACAGATATCAAGAGACTGAAAGTTTCCACTTAAGGTCTCCTTGAATACTCTTACAGCATAGCCACTAGCATGTGAAGAAGTCCAAATATCCCTGCGGAGAGACTCACATGGAAAAATAAGCCCTTGGACAATAGCTGTAGTTGAGCTCCTCATCACCACTCAGCAATGACTTACCAACTGTGTGGGTACACCACCTTGGAAGTGGATTATCCAGGTATATTTTAGCCTCCTCTAGTGATATCATCAGAGATGGGATGCTCCAGTGGAGTCTTGATCCATTTGAAGGTTTGTGAGATAAATAAAAAGGTTGTCATTTTTTAAGCCAATGTATTTCAAAGTAGTCTCTATTGTAGAAAGAAGTAACCTGAATGATGAAAAACTAAAGGATTATACTATTATAAGGATTGTTAGGAGAAAATATCTATTAACTTTTTCTTACAAAATTCAATTGTTCTTATTTACATCTCTGCCCAGAAAACTTAGGGGTCTAATTATTTTCTTTATTGAAAAAAGAATTATTTATTCAGCAAAGAAGTGTGTTTTCGTACTGTGTATTAAGCACTGTACTAGGAAATGACAGTTGAAGGATGAATGTGATGTTATCCAAAGCACTAGTATTCATCATTGTTACTATAAACAGATAAATAGTCCTTGCCATCTAGCAAAAGGCTTTTTCAAACTCTTTTGTGTACACAATGACAGAATAGTTGAAAAGTATAAAAGCCACAGTTGTCACTGCATAAGCTGAATTTCATTATTTTACTTAGGTGGCAGGTTAATTAACTGAATTGGCCAAAAGATTGTATGTAAGTCCTGACAAAGAAATTATTAGCCCAAATTAGTATATATCAAGACAAAAACTATTTAACAAACCAGTAGACAATATTAGTGAAATACAGCACAGAAATACAAGTAGAAATTATTAGCATAAGGCATGTTTCACATATTCAATGTTTATTATATTTTGTAGTAGATTTTATGAATGATATAACTGTAAAAACAATAATTTGTTCAAAAATATTATCCATTCATTTTTACTATGTGTAATTTTATGAAAAATATCATTTTGATTGGGTGGATATATATATATATGTATATTTTAGAATTCTGCTTTATTGTTAATTTCAACTTTTATTATAGGTTAAAGGGTACATGTGCTGGTTTGTTACATGGGTAAATTGAGTGATGCTGAGGTTTGGGGTCCCAGTGATCTTATCACCCAGGCAGTAAGCATGGTACCCAACAGATGGTTCTTCAGCCCACACCTTCTTCCCTCTCCCATATAGTGGTCCCAGTGACTGTTGTTTATATTTTCATGTCCATGAGAACACAATGTTTAGCTCCTACTTATAAGTGAGGGCATGTGGTATATGGTTTTCTGTTCTTGAGTTTTGTCACTTAGGATAATGGCCTCTAGCTCCATCCACATTGCTGCAAAGGACAAGATTTTATTCTTTTTTATGGTTGCATAGTATTCTATGGTGTAAATGTGCCACATTTTCTTTATCCAATCTACTTTCGTTGGGCACCAAGGCTGATTCCACGTCTTTCCTATAGTGAATAGTGCTGCAATGAATATACGGGTGCATATGGCTTTTTGACAAAGTGAATTCTTTTCCTTTGGTTATATACCCAATAGTAGGATTGCTGGGCCAAATAGTACTTCTATTTTAAGTTCATTGAGAAGTCTTCAAGATGCTTTCACCAGCGGCTGAACTAACTTACATTCCCACTAAACAGTGTGTAAGTGTTCCCTTTTCTCCATAGCCTTTCCAACATTGGTTTTTTTGTTGGTTTGTTTTGTTTTTAAATAATAGTCATTCTGACTGATGTGAGATAGTAACTCATTGTGGTTTTGATTTATATTTCTATGATGATTAGTATGTCGACCATTTTTTCATATGCCTGTTGTTTGCTTGTATGTCTTCTTTTAAGAAGTGTCTGTTCATGTTCTTTGTCCCATTTTTTAATTCGGCTTTTTGCTTATTGATTTGTTTAAGTTCCTTGTAGATTCTGGATATTAGACCTCTTTCAGATGCATAGTCTATGAATATTTTCTGCCATTCAGCAGGCTGTCAGTTTACTCTGTTGGTAATTTCTTTTTGATTTTTTTGCAAAATATAAACACATTTCTAAAAATGGCTACATAATATTAGAAAAAATAGTTAAAGAGCTTTTTGAAATTAAAAATTGACTTTTAGATATAATTTCAGATTAATTTTGAAATGCTTATTTTTGCATGTCATTTACTTTTTTTTGTTCTTTTCCTTTTCTATCAGCTTGTTCATTGATCAGCAGTGGGCCATTAATAAGAATTTGCTACTGAAGCCATAGTTGATGTGAGTTTAGAATTCACAAATTGACCTATCCTAGCAGTACAAAACTAAGACAACAGAAATATGTTGTTAAAATGGAAAAGCCTGTGACATTCATAGCACTAGCTAACCTGGGTATTGAGATTTGTATGACTCAGAAATTAATTGTCTGGATAATTTGGAAAATGGCCCTTAGTTTAATTATGTCCCATGTGTCATTTTGTTGTTGTTGCAATTGCTTTTGGTGTTTTTGTCATGAAATCTTTGCTGGTGTCTATGTCCTGAATGGTATTACCTAGAGTGTCTTCTAGAGTTTTTATAGTTTTGGGTTTTTCATTTAAGTCTTTAATCTATCTTGAGTTAATTTTTAGATAAGGTGTAAAGAAGAGGTCCAGTTCCAATTTTCTGCACATGACTAGCCAGTTCTCCCAGGACCATTTATTAAACAAGGAATTCTTTGCCCATTGCATATTTTTCTCAGGTTGATCAAAGATCAGGTAGTTGTAAAGAGTGTGGTCATGGCCGGGCGCGGTGGCTCAAGCCTGTAATCCCAGCACTTTGGGAGGCCGAGACGGGCGGATGACGAGGTCAGGAGATCGAGACCATCCTAGCGAACACGGTGAAACCCCGTCTCTACTAAAAAAAAAAAAAAAAAAAAAAAAAAAAAAAAAAAAAAACAAAAAACAAAAAACAAAAAAAAAAAAAAAAAAACCTAGCCGGGCGAGGTGGCGGGCGCCTGTAGTCCCAGCTACTCGGGAGGCTGAGGCAGGAGAATGGCGTAAACCCGGGAGGCGGAGCTTGCAGTGAGCTGAGATCTGGCCACTGCACTCCAGCCTGGGCGACAGAGCGAGACTCCGTCTCAAAAAAAAAAAAAAAAAAAAAAAGAGTGTGGTCATATTTCTGAGTTCTCTATTCTGTTCCATTTCTGCACAGGAAAAGAAACTATCATCAGAGTGAACAGACAACCTACAGAATGGGAAACAAAATTTTTATTGCATTTTATTTTAAGTTCTGTGGTGCATTTGCAGGATGTGCAGGTTTGTTACATAGGTAAATGTGTGCGATGGTAGTTTGCTGCTCTCATCAACCCATCACCTAGGTATTAAGCCCGATATGAATTAGCTATTTTTCCTGATGCTCTCCACCCCCTGCCCTCTCCTGACAGGGCCCAGTGTGTATTGTTCCCCTCCCTGTGTCCATGTGTTCTTTTTGTTCAGCTCCCGCTTGTAAGTAAGATCATGTGGTGTTTGTTTTTCGGTTGCTGTGTTACTTTGCTGAGAATAATGGTTTCTAGCTCCATGCATGTCCCTGCAAAGTACTTGATCTGGTTCCTTTTTATTTGCATAATATTCCATGGGTATATGTACCACATTTTCTTTATCCAGTCAATCATTGATGAGGATTTGGGGAAAAAAGTTTTGCAATTTATCCATCTGACAAAGGTCTAATACCCAGAGTCTACTATGAATTTAAACAAATTTACAAGAAAAAACATGCAGTCACATTAAAAAGTAGGCAAAGAGCATAAACAGACAATCGTCAAAAGAAGATGTTCATGTGACCACAAACTCATGAAGAAAAGCTCAACATCCCTGATTATTAGAGAAATGCAAATCAAAACCACAGTGAGACACCATCTCATGCCAGTAAGAATGGCAATTATTAAAATGTCAAGAAACAATAGATGCTGGCAAGGATGCAGAGAAAAAGAAACACTTTGACACTGCTGGGAATGTAAGTTAATTCAACCATTGTGGAAGACAGTATGGTGATTCCTCAAAGATCTAGAAGCAGAAATACCATTTGACCCAGAAGCCCATTACTGAGTGTATACCCAAAGAAATATAAATCATTCTCTTCTAAAGACACATGAATGCATATATTCATTGCAGCACTCTTCACAATAGCAAAGACATGGAATCAACCCAAATGTCCATAAATGATAGACGGGATATAGGAAATGTGGTAGATATACACCATGGAATACTCTGCAGCTATAAAAAGAATGAGAGCGTGTCCTTTGCAAGAACATGGAAGGAGCTGGAAGCCATTATCCTCAGCAAACTGTCACAAGAACAGAAAACCGAACACTGCATGTTCTCATTTGTAAGTGGGAGCTGAATGATGATGACACACGGACACATGAAGGAGAACAACACACACTGGGGCCTGTCAGCGGAGAAGAGGCAGAAAATCAGGAAGAATAATTAATGTATCCTGGGCTTAATACTTAGACGATGGGTTGATCAGTGCAACAACTATCATGGCACACATTTCCCTATGTAACAAACCTACACATCCTGCTCGTGTAACCCAGAACATAAAATACAAGCTGAAAATAAAAATAAATACGTTCTAATTTTAATGAGTACAATATTATGCACTATATTTCACCTATCGCAAGGTGGTGTCTCAATTAATGTTATATCTGTGTTTGGGCTGAGGTGGGAGTAAGAAACAAAGTCAATATTGAATATTTCCTGGATCGCATAATATTCTTTGTGTCATGAGTTCCCCATACCTTGTTACAAAATGGGAGGATAAATGCAAATATATACCAGAAATTCTCATTTTACCATTGGGAATATAAACTCAATAGAGTAAAACATGGATTTTATTGTTTCCTGATCCGTTTGGTAGCATATAAAATATAGCTGAAGAGTATGCAATGAAATAACTTGGTTCCTCTAAACAACAATTCTGTTTTAAGTATTTAAAATAAACATTCCATAGGAATACCAACAAAATGCATGCAAATATGATTTAAAGCCAGCAAGGAGCCTAAGGAAACCATTACATACTATTTGTATAGGACAGTTTGAAAATATTAAGCTTGTGACTCCAAACTCGATACTAACATTTGTGAAAACATGTTCCCTTTAAAAAATGAAAATTAAAAAAAATCCTCCTTTCCCCCATGTGTATATTTCTCTCTGTGTATATATAGGTATATACTACTATCTACTCATGGCATATATATACCTAACGTGCATATACAGCTATAGTTGATTTAATAGCTAAACTAATTTAAAAGTGTCAATAATCCTGATATAGTTCAGCTCTGTTTCCCCACCCAAATCTCACCTGATAGCTCCCATAATTCCCATGTGTTGTGGGAGGGACCTGGTGGAAGATGATTGAATCATTGGTGGGTCTTTCCTGTGCTGTTCTCGTATTAGTGAATGGGTCCCATGAGATCCGATGGTTTTAAAAATGGGAATTGCCCTGCACAAAGTCTCTCTTTGCCTGCTGCCATCCACGTAAGATGTGACTTGTGCCTCCTTGGCTTCTGCCATAATTTAAACCTCTTTCTTTTGTAAATTGCTCAGTTCCAGGTATGTATTCTCTATATTCACCTTAGAGAAAGTTGTCTCCTTATAATCTAGGGAGTCCCAAAGTCAGCATTTTTTTTAAGCTAGCATGCAATAAATAATGAACAGGCATTGAATATATATACATATATAAAATACATACACCTCCTTCAACTAATACATATGTAAATTTGTACACATTATTTTTGCTTGCATTCTTTTGGTCATAACTTATTTCACATGGCTACAGCCAATGAAAGAAAACCTATAAAATGTAGGATATAGTTGGAACAACATGCATACAGCTAAAACTCAAAGACAGGTGTTTTTAATTACCAAATGAAAGGAGAGAGGAAGAAAGGAATTCTAGTGAACAATTTGCTATCTTTTCAACATAAAATGTTCTTCATACCTCAATATTTTGTTTTCATCAATAATGTTGCCATATGAGTTAGCATATAAATGTTAAATTTTATGACTAATATAAGTCACCACAAATAGTTTAAGCATCTACTTTAGTTCCTGGATACAAATCTTACTAAGTCATTTACTGGTAGTCTTTGACAAATAGTTGGCACTCAACACTCTTAACTAAGTTCATAGATGAAGGAATTTTATTTTGTAAGAAGTTATGTTTATGTACAAAATATGATAATCAGAGAGCAAGTAGGCTTCTCTCTGCGGTAAGAATCACCTTTTGACTTATCAAAATTTATGCTTTTGTATACCAGCATTGAAAAAGATTAGAATTCATTATGCAATCACAGTACTTTCTGTTATACTTTTCAGAGTAAACATAAAATATAGAGTAAATATTAGTGTTGATGGCAAAAGCTTTCTGAGAAACACAAAGTAAGGGAGTGAAATGGTGAGAGTTTTTAAGTAGATTTTCTTATTGCATTCAGGAAAATAGGTTAATTATACACACATTTCTTCAAAGGAGAGTCTAACTTCTAGAAAGAAGTAAGGAGAAAACTTATCTAAGAGATTACCAAGCGTCTGTAATATTTCAAATATTTCCCATCCTTTATGTCTGAAAAATAGACCACTCAGTAAAAAGCTCAAATGCTTTGTCTGTGTTGGTCAGATGGAAGAGACATGGCACTTCAAAGCTGGTTCCAGGTTCCCTAGGAATCAAGGCCCTGGTCAGAGCAGTGGTCCTGGATCTTCACTCCACTCTAGACAGGGAACTTAAAGTCAGGCTGTATTCCTATCACTTGGTTTCAATCTTACCCATCCTTGCCTGGATAGCATTCAGCAGTGGGTGTGGGGCTTGGCAACTGGTCTTTTACTCTATAAATTGTTTAACAAGCTATCAAAATTTGAATTAGAAAGATTTACCACAAGTGTATGTGAGAAAAATTAATGATTATTTTTTAAGCCTAGAAGACTTTTTCATTTTTGTCATTTCTGTGCAAAAGTAAGTGTGTGTGTGTGTTAGAGACAGAGAGTGTGTGAGAGAGAGATATTGAGAGACTGTATTAGTTCATTTTCACACTGCTATAAAGAAATACCTGACACTGAGTAATTTATAAAGAAAAAAGTTTTAATCGACTCACAGTTCCGCACGTCTGGGGAGGCCTCAGGAAACTTACAGTCATGGTGAAAGGGGAAGAAGAAGCAAGCACCTTCTTCACAAGGTGGCAGGAGAGAGAAAAACAAAGGAAGAGCTTCCAACACTTATAAAACCATCAGACCACCTGAGAACTCACTCACTATAAAGTGAACATCATGGGAGAAACTGCCCCCATGATCCAATTGCCTCCTTCTCTTGACATGTGAGGATTACAGGTCCCTCCTTCCACATGTGGGAATTACAATTTGAGATGAGATTTAGGTGGGGACTCAGAGCCAAACCATATCATTCTGCCCCATCTTCTCCCAAATCTCATGTCCTCACATTTCAAAACCAATTATGCCTTCCCAACAGTCCCCCAATGTCTGAACTCATTTCAGCATTCAGTCAGAAGTTCACAGTCCGAAGTATTCTCTGAGACATAGCAGCAGGGCCCTGGGCCCCACCCAAAAACCAATTTTTCCTTCTAGATCTCCAGGCCTGTGATGGGAGGGGCTGCTGTGAATGTCCCCAATATGGGACATTTGGCTCCTCACTACTTATGCAACTTTCTGCAGCAGGCTTGAATTTCTCCTCAGCAAAGTGGTTTTTCTTTTCTATCACGTTGTCAGACTGCAAACTTTCCCAACTTTATGCTCTGCTTCCCTTTTAAACATAAGTTCTGATTTCAGATTATGTCTCTCAAGTTCAAAGTTCCACAGATCTCTAGGGGAGGGGCAGAATGATGCAGTCTCTTTTCTAAAGCATAGCGAGAGTGTCTTTTGCTCCACTTCCCAATAAGTTTCTCATCACCATCTGAGACCACCTCAGCATGGAGTTCATTGTCCATATCACTATCAACATTTTGGTCAAAACCATCCAACAAGTCTTTAGGAAGTTCCAAACTTTCCCACATCTTCCTATCTTATTCTGAGCTCTCCAGATTTTTCCAACTTCTGCCCATTACCTTGTTACAAAGTTGCTTACACATTTTCTGTATCTTTACAGCAGTACCCCACTCCTTGTACAAATTAACTGTATTAGTCCATTTTCACACTGCTAAAAGGAAATACTTGAGACTGGGTGATTTATAAAGGAAAGAAGTTTAATTGACTCACAGGTCAACATGACTAGGGAGGCCTCAGGAAACTTTTAAACATGGCAGAAGGCAAAGGAGAAACAAGCACTTTCTTCACAAAGTGGTGGTAGAGAGAAGAGTGAAGGACGCATGTTCAAACACTTATAAAGCTATCAGATCTTGTGAGAACTGACTATCAAGAGAACAGCATGGGTGCAACACCCCTCCATGATCCAATCACCTTCCTCCTTCGACACATGGAGATTACAGGTCTCTTCCTCGACACTTGGGGATTACAATTGGAGATGAGATTTGGGTGGGCACCAACAGCCAAACCGTGTACTATGGCTGGAGCATAAAAGTTGTGTACTTCAGGCCTCAGATTTCAGTTTCCATAATCAAATTGACAGACAATGGTTGTTGCAAAGGTCACATGATAAAATGTATATAAAGGTGCTGGTGAATTGTGAAGGATCATTCAGATTGAAAGTATATTACTCTAATTTAGAATAAATTATTAAATCCATTTGGCATAAATCTAATAGCTCAGTAGAAGCTGATATGTGGTTTAGGTTAGTTGAAGACGGTACAATGAAAAATTAGCAAATTTAAAACTTTGAATTAGGACATGAATCTATAGCTTCAAAAACAAAAATTTAACCACTGGCATTATTGCATTTTCTTGTCATATGCTTTTGGTATATAGCTCTCTTTAATTTGTGTTTGAAACAATTTTATGTTATCATACTGGTCAGATTTGGGAAGATTTTTCTAATAGTAATTGTTTATATTTGCAAAATTAGATATGAAAATTTTTTGTAGTAAATTGTGTTTTATTTAAAGTAAGTCCATAATGTAGTTAGTTACATGGCAGCAGAAGATGTTCAATTGTGTTTGTATTATGTCTATGGAAAATATATCTACTGAAGTCCTAGTGTGCTACTTGTACTTTTGCAGAACATAGAATGTAAGTAACCGTAAAAAATGGTTGTATTCTGTTCATCTTCATGCCTTTAATCCCCTCATGGCATTCTGTTTTGTTATGATGTGCTTTATATTCTACACTGATAAGATAAATCATTTATTTATTCATATTTATGACTATAATCTCCCTCTTATTTTTAACATGCAATAAAATTTACATTTATGTTTGAATTAAATAATATACATTAAACCATCAATTCTATATAGATTCGAGTGGAAGCAGGCCTGCATACATTGTATAGCTCTTTTAATTACCTATAGCACATAATTTTTCATTAATTTATTTACTATGATTACCATAACTAGTTTCAGGCAAGAATCTAACATTCTTTCATGAATCATGTGGAGTCTTACAGGACTATGTAAAATAGCAACACATTGCCTGAGACTGTCAGGAAAGATATTCACATACAGATTCCAAACAAAAAGTCATCTTATTTAGCAATTAGATAGAGTGTGAACATTAGCCTTCTACTACTCTCAGAGCTTTTCTCAGGACAGATATGTATTACTCTGCCCTCATTTCTCAGAGAAAGGCTGACTCTAATGCTTGTAAGGTTTCTCTCTCACTGCAAATGGCCCATCAGGCCTATAGCCTGAATATGTCACATTTGTACACTTTTCTCTGACAGCAAGTACTTATTTCAAAATAAAATACCTTGCATCCAATTAATATGAATGCACTGTGTCACAGACAGTATCTTGACACTAGTTAGCGGTTGGAGTTCAGAAACAAATATAAATTCTCTGCATCTGTGGCCATGTTATATTATTTTTTAATGATGGCGTTTTACCAAAGTCATTAATTAGAAAGGCACACATACTTCAAACACACAAAAGATTTAGATAATAAGCAGCAGCACATATGTCTTTATGAGCACAGTTTTTTTTTTCTTGATAAGTAGAATTTGCACACTGGAAGTTTGGACAGGTTGTATATTTTCTACTTTTTTTCAGAAGAAAAGCTCACTCACATGTAATTACAATATTATTGAATGTGTATGTATGCATTTAATGTAGAAAATTGCATTTACAGGGAAATGGAAAAAGACTGGCTCTAAGAAAAATTTTGGCTAAGCAATTCTTTTTGCATCTGGGACTGCACTAGCAATAATTCCCACGAGGGAAATTTTATTTCCCTTTGGCCACTCTCCCAGAATCAGCTGCTTCATCCTGCAGCCACATTCTTCATTCTGAAGTGTTAGGTAGCTACTAGCATGTGTGCACCAACACTGTGCATAGGAAAATATCTACAGGGCATTGTCAAGGGTGCTTGACTATTTTCCTGAAGTATGCTATGTTTCCAATCTTGGATCGCCATTAATTTTCTTCTTTTTGTATTTTGGTCAGTGTTACATTCTGCTGCTATATATATGCATGATGATATGGCATAAGCAAAATGCGATTCTACCCCTTAAATAACTCTGTATGTACCTACTGAGGTTCTAAACTTCATTTGTAGCCAAGTTTACCCTCCATTTGTGGAGAGAAGGAGAGTAACTGATATCATCCTCCCCTTAAATTTTCTACTATTCCCCAAATAATGTAAACATTCCTTCATTACTTCTTTCATTTGCTAGTATTTGATTAAGAGCCCATAATATTCTTGGCTCTGTGGTTAGCAGCAGAAGACACCTCATATATATTTCAATAATTTTATTCAAATTGAATGTTTTACCACAATTTAATGCATTAAAAATACAGAATATTTATCATTTTTAATCATTTTATTTATTTAAGTTGGCAAGTAAAAGGTGTATATATTTATGATCTTTTCATAATGTATACATTGTGGAATGGCTAAATCCATCCAATTAACATATGTATTATTTCACATACTTTTTTTGTGATAAAAATAGTTAAAATCCACTCTCTGGGCAATTTTCAAATATACAATATATTGACTATAGGCACCATACTGTACAACAGATCATTTGAATTTTTTCTTTCTGTCCAGCTGAAATGTCGTGTCCTTTAACCAGCATACTCTTAAAAATAATACTATCAAGAATAAATAAAAATAAAATAAAACAATAAATGATAACATGAATAGTTTCAGTTAATGACAATGACCACATATTAACTTCGTTTCTAAGGTTTTATGGTGGTTGCTTTGGGAATTTTTAGTATTATGATTGTATTAATTATTCCTCACAATGTAACAATTTAATTGAATATATATATATATACACATATATATTTGAAACGGAGTCTCGCTCTGTTGCTCAAGACGGAGTGCAGAGCTGCTATCTCGGCTCACTGCAACCTCCGCCTCCCAGTTTCAAGCAATTCTCCTGCCTCAGCCTCCAGAGTAACTGAGATTACAGGCGTCTGCCACCACTCCCGGCTAATTGTGTGTGTGTGTGTGTGTGTGTGTGTGTTTATTTTTATTTATTTTTTTGAGACGGAGTTTCTCTCTTGTTGCCCAGGCTGGAGTGCAGTGGCACGATCTCATCTCACTTGCAACCTCTGCCTACTGGTTTCAAGCGATTTTTCTGCCTCAGTCCTCCCGAGTAGCTGGGATTACAGGCATGAGCCACTATGCCCAGCTAATTTTGCTTTCTTTCTTTCTTTCTTTTTTTTTTTTTTTTTTTTTTTTTTTTTTTTTTTTTTTTTTTTTTTTTTTTTGTATTTTTAGTAGAGACTGTGTGTTTCACCGTGTTGGGCAGGCTGGTCTCAAACTCCTGACCTCAGGTGATTTGCCTACCTCGGCTCCCAAAGTGCCGGGATTACTTAAATTGGGATTAAAGTGCCAAAGCTACTGCGCTGGGCCTAATTGAAAATATTTACTTAAACATGTGCTGTTCATTAAGAGAGATATTATTAAATAATTAGACACAAGAAAATTTCATGTAGTGATGTGATTTTCATTCTTGGCTAATATGTTAGGACCTTCAGTTATTGGCTAATTTGTTTGTTGATGCCTCTGTATTGTTTTTTAGTCTATGAACCACATTTGAAGGTTTTTTGTTTTTGCTTAAGACAGTTAAGAGGCAGAAAACATGTTTTGATTTAATTCCTAAATATGTTTTACATTTTCTCCTAAGTATGAATGCTCAGTTTTCTAAGGCTAGGATTCTGGAGTTCTTAGTTTCAGATCCTTTGTGCATTGAAGATGACATATAAATATTGGTTTGAGCTTCGCAAGAAATTTAATTAAGGATTAGTGTGTGCTTTTTCATGATCCTGCATTCTTCAGTCAATGTAACCTAAATGCAAATGCTGCCCAAACTGTATGGACACTGACATTACTAAACAGACACTCCCTAACTCAGAACACTCTACTAGCTTTAGAAATAAATATCTCATGAAATATTTATCAAAAAGTTAATAAATCACAACAAAATGAAATGACAATATCAGATTCTGTAGAATTTTCTACGAATACCATATAAATAATGTTCATATTTCAATAATCTATGGAGTTAGTTTAAAAATAATGAACTTAATTAAAAGAGCTATATCTGGTACCATATAATCATTGTATACATGCAGCTTTGGATGTACATCCAATTAAATTTTAAATCATATCCATATGTATGAATACAATTTAAAAATGTCTATATGCACAAACACATACATACACAAACACATTCTAGAGAGAATAACAATTCTCTAAACTCATTATTCATCCAGTACTTCTTACATGGCATTTGCTTAAAAAAAGATTCACTTACAAAATTAATGAGATCGTATTAAATCAATTTTTATTTGTTCACCTTGGACAAAGCACACAACCTTGTCGAGTCTTGAGTTTTTTTTCCACCTCATATAAAAATAGTTCAATTTGATGTTGAAGTATCATTTAACTAAAAATTACTAAATAACTAAATAAATATTTTGTTTTCATTATATTTAAATATTAACTCTAACTCATATTTTATTTATATTTTAGAAAGTAATATAAATAAATATCAGATTATATCCTCATATTTAATTGAATGTGTTGATTTAGAACTGTAAGGCTTTTTTAAGAGTGAAGGAATTTTGAATTGATGTAAGAAGAGAAGCTATGTACCAATATTATTTTTTAAAGCACATATTGATTTTAGTACCAAATATTGTAGTATTTTATGGTTTCAGTGCCTATTTCAGTGATATGTTGAAAAGTCCAACCATCTAATAACTAATAACATGTTTTATTCACACATACAGACATGTCACACATAGACATGTAGCACACATGTAATTTTAAAACACACAATTAAAATATGTCGGTAAAAAACCTTCCCCAAATATTTATGGCTTTAAAAAAAACTAAATAAGAGAAATTTATAAATTGAAGTATCAGTCAGAACTCTATTAGAAATGTAACTTATGGATTTGAGAACATAATTTTCCTACCTAGTCATTAAATCTGGTGTCCATGGAAACTATTGTGCTTTGATACCAAAGATATGCTATTTATTCATATAATCTGCATGAGCAAAAATAATTTAATCATACTCTTACCTGCGTATTGATTTTCTCTGGAAAGACTAAAAATTATATAATTATCTTCTTCATATTTGAAGAAATTTAAAGAAAGTAAAAGTTCCTTTAAATTTTTACCTATGCATGCATCATGGATTTTATGTTATCTCTAGCATAAAGATCATTTCCTGCACAAAGATCCTCCAATTTTTATGTATTTGTCCTTCTGTCATCTAAAATTTGCACATTAATATTAAATATTTTTGAATTCATTACCTTCTTAGCTTTCTCCTAAAATCATTATCAAGGAAGATATAGGCTAATATTTTTTCGGGTTTATGAAGAAACTCACTAGACATACAAAACTACACATATATTATATGATATAATTCTACTTGTAATTATTACCAGAAATAAAGGCTGTCATCATTTTACTAAGTATTAAATTAATGCTTATTACTGTCTATTGTTTAAAAGGTAGATAAATTTCAGTAAATTTCATGATTTAATGTCAATGCCCCACTAAAACAACAATGCACATTAACTATACATAATGACATAGTATATATACTAGCTATTTAAACTATATTAATTTCCTTAGTCTTAACTAGATCTAGCATACCTGACTTATAAAATTTGCATAATGTTTAATTTGCATACCAAAAGATATTTGGTCAATAAACTCATAACAGTACAAAAAATCTATCCAATGAGTCTACCACATTCAGGTAAGATGATATGGCCAAACTAAATGGAAATAAGAAGACACATGCTAAACGTATTGTATTAGTCCATTTTCACACTGCAGATAAAGACAACCTGAGACTGAGCAATTTACAAAAGAAAGAGATTTAATTGGACTTACAGTTCCAGGTGGCTGGGGAAGCCTCACAATCATGGTGGAAGGCATGGAGGAGCAAGGCACATCTTGCATGATGGCAACAGGCAATGAGAGGAGCGCTTGTGCAGAGAAACTCCCCCTTTTAAAACTATCAGACCTCCTGAGACTCATTCGCTATTACAAGAACAGCATGAGAAAGATCTGTCCTCGTGATTCAGTTATCTCCCACCGGGTTCCTCCTACAACAACTGGGAATAATGGGAGCTACAAGATGAGATTTGGATGGGGACACAGAGCCAAAAATATATCATGTATCAACTGTAAAATGTATTAAATGTTGTCTGGGTATGCGATACTATTTTTTTTTTTTCTCTGTGTGAGTATACCTATTTAAGATTTTACTCAGAAGAAATAGATGTATTTTTATTATGGGAGGAATACTTACCAAATTCTACAATAGCTACATTTAAACTAATGTTTAAAAAATGGTGCGAGGAGAGAACTGTGAATCAGGAAACTTAATCACTTATACTTTAGTTGGGAAGAGTGCTCTGGAGAATAGTAATTAGTGTTACTCTTTGTGTATGACTAAAGAAACTTATGATGGAAGGCAGTACACTGTGTTTTGTATTTAATTGTTATGAAACAAGAATCCATTTATTAATGCCTGCACTCATTTTGGTATAAATATACATGAAAAACATGAGTGGCATTTTTGCAAATACCAAAATGATTTGGTGAAATAAAAATATAACATTTACATATTGGAGACTAAAAAAAAAAAAAAACCCTTGCCACAATGATGAAGAACTCTAAGGGTTTGTCTCAATTTCCCCCAAAATGCAATTCACGATGTTAAAAATAATGTACTTACATAATTACGTAATTATTTTTAAACTTGTCATCTTAAACTTATGATTTTTATTTGTGTAAAGTATATACCTTTCATATTTTATTCTTACAAATGTACAAAAAACAACAGAAAATTGTTTGTAAGTAAAGTATACCCAGTACAGACAATGGGATGTTCTGATATATGTATACACTGTGATATTATTGCCACAAACTAATTAACATATCCATGACCTCACATAGTTATGATTTTTTTATGTGGTTAGAATACTTAAGTTAAACTCTCCTAACATATTTCGAGTATACAATATAGTATTATTTACTATATATAGTCATTATATATGATATAATGTATATAATAATGATATATATTAGATCTCAAAGCTCATTTATTCAGCGTTATTGGACATTTGTACTCTTTCACCAACATTTCCCGATTTTCCTCACCCTCACTCCTGCCAACCACCACTCTACTCTTTGTTTTTGTGAGTTCACTGTTTTTAGATTTCACATATAAGTGAGATCATGCAGTACTTGTCTTTCTGTGTCTAGCTTATTTCACTTAGCATAATGCCTTCTACGTTTATCTATGTTGTTGAAAATGGCAAGATATTCTTCTCTTTAAGGCTGAATAACATTCCGTTAATTATAGATAAATACTATATATATATATATATATACATATATATATATCACATTTTCATTATACCTTCAACTGATAGACGCTTAGGTTATTTCTCTCTTAGTTATTGTGAATAATGCTGCAATAAACATAGGGTGCAGATACGTCTTTGAAATACTAATTTCATTTACTTTGGATATGTAAACAGAAGTGTGATTGCTGGATCATATGGTAAATCTATATTTAATTTTTGCAGAGACCTCTGTAGTGTTTTTCATAACGACTGTGCAAGTTATACTCACCTCAAGAGTGTACAAGCATTCCCTTTCCTCTACACCCTCACCAACGCGTATCATTCATCATTTTGGTACTAACTATTCTGACATGTGTGAGGTGATATCTAATTGTGGTTTTAATTTGCATTTCTCTGATGATTAAAGATATTAGGCACTTTTTCATATACCTGTTGGCCATTTATATGTCTTCTTTTGAGAAATGTATCTTCAGGTTCTTAGTCCAGTTTTAAATCAGGTTTGCTATGGGCTGAATATGTGTGTATCCCTCAAATTTATATGTTAAAATCCTAACCTCCAAGGGGATGGTATTAGCAGGTGGGGCCTTTAGGAGGTAATAAGGTCCTGAGAGTAAATCCCTTATGAATGAGATTAGTACCTTTAAAAAAGAGGCTCCAGAAAACTTCATTATTCCTTCTGCCATGTGAGGACACAAGGAAAAGACTGTCACTAGACATTGAATTTGCCAGAGTCTTGATCTTGGACTTCTCAGTCTCCAGAATGGTGAGAAGTCCACTTCTGTTGTTTTTAAGCCTCTCAATCTATAGTATTTTGTTACAGAAACCTGAATGAACCGAGACAGGATTTATTTATTTATGCTGCTGAGTTTTTGTGTTCCTTATGCAGTTTGGAAATTAACACTTTATCAGACACATGGTTTGCAAATATGTTCTCTTTTCATGGGTTACCTTTTCATTGCTGATTTTTTTCCTTTGCTATACAGTTTTTTGATCTGATAAAATCTCATGTCTGTTTTTTATTTTGTTGCCTGTGTTTTTGGAATCAGATAAAAAAAAAAGAATCATTGCACAGACTACTGTCAAGAAGACCATTCATTATGTTTTCTTCTAGTAGTTTTATGGTTTCAGATCTTAGGTTTAGGTGTTTAATGCATTTTGAGTGGTTTTTTGTATATGGGACAAGATAAGGCTCCAATTTCTTTCCTATGCAATGTGGATCTCCAGCTTCCCTAGCACCATTTACAGAAGAGACTATCTTTTCCACATGGTGTGTTCTTGACACACGTGTTGAAGAGTCATTCAGCATAACGCATGGATTCATTTCTAGGCTCTCTGTTCTATTCCGGGAGTCTATGTCTGTTTTTATTCTAGCACCATATTATTTGGATTACTGTAGCTATATTTTTAAATCTGGAAGTGTCATGCCTTCAGCTTTGATCATTGTTAAAAACTGTCCAAATGTAAAATTTAACAATAATAAACATACTTTGAAAATTAAAGTATTTTCATATTTTAAAGTAAAATAAGCATTGATTTTCAAGTTTCTTAAAATTCATATTATGCAAAATTACAAAAAGCTATGTTAATTTAAATTTTATTTTTAAAATGTCCTTATTACATTCTCAAATATCATACAATGGTAGTGAATTTATTTCTCCAGAAAAACTACGAATTATCACATGCTTAATACAAGTTAGTAAACAGTTGTCTGAAGAGTCTGTCTCAGAAACTAGAATTCTTATTCTAATCATATTTAATCAACTTCAAATCTTCTGGGTCATGTTTTATAATGTCAATGAAAGATATGTGACCTAGTTTTTCTCAACACAATTCTGCAAAGAACTATGTCAGTCCGAAATTCTTAAAGTTTTTGGAAGCAAAGTAAAGGTAATCAGTCAAGAAATTAAAAAGATGTTCTGACCCTGCAATCCTACTCTTGTGAATATGTTTCATAAAAATAAAAAGCCCAGTAAGTATTGGTGTATTGCACTGATTTCTTATTGCTGCCTTAACAAGTTACCAGAAATTTAGAGGCTTAAAACAACACACATTTATTACCTTACAATACGGTGGATAGAAAGCCTGAAAGGGGTCATACTGGGTTAAGATTAATGAATTTTGGCATGACCTACACACTGTTTTGGAGGCTCTAGGGAAGAATCAATTTATCTACTTTTCTAACTCCTACTGGCCTTCCACATTCCCTGGCTTGTAACCCCATACCTGCTATGCAAAGCCAGCCATATTGCATCTCTTTGTGCCTTTCTTCCATAGTCACATCTCCTTCAAACTCTTTCCATCTACTTCTCTTTCTACTTTTAAGGATCCTTGTGATAACACTGGGCCCATGTGGCTAATTGAGAATTAATCTATTTTAAGGTCAGCTGATTAGCAACCTTAATTCCATCTGCAAAATTCTTTTGCCACACAAGGTAACATACTCACAGACTCTAGTGATTGTTGACATCTTAATGTGGAAATCTTCATACATAAATATAAATAAATAAATATACTCACACAGTGGAATATAGTGGAATGCTATAAGAAAGAATAAAATCATGTCTTTTGAAACAGCAATAATGGAACCGGAGCCCATTATTATATTAAGTGAAACAACTCAGAAACATGAAGTCAAATACCACATGTTCTCACTTATAAGTAGAAGCTACAATGTGTACACATAGACCAACAGTATGGAATAATAGACCCTTGGGACTTGGAAGGGTGGAATGGTAGGAGGGAGATGGGTGAGAAATTACCTAATAGGTGCAATGTACATTACACCAGCGATGGTTGCACTGAAAGCCCAGAGTACACTACTATGCAATATATCCATGTAACAAAATTGCATTTTCCCTTCTTAAATTTATTTTTTTTAAAGCTCTGGAAAACTCAGAGCAATGTTTATTTTTTTAATATTAGTATATATTTTTAATTTTTAATAAAAGATTATGTTTGAATAATGTATGGTATGTCCACAATATGGAGTATTATGTAACTTTTAAAAATAATTAATAATAAATATAAAGTTCATAATTTTCCAAAAACCATTATTGCATAAAAGGAAAACAAGATGTATGGAGGTGTGCATAAAATTCTATTGCCTTGATTATATATGTAATGTGCAAGCATACACATGTGTAAAAACATATATATACATATTTGTAATCAATATAAACATTTACACATATAAATATCTCTCTCCTCTATTCTCTATCTATCTATATCTATATATATGTACACACACAAAATAATATCATAAGCACAATGAAGATAATACTAGTTTGATAACATGAGTTACCTGGTTGTAGAGAGTGAGGTTTTGAGTAAGAAAAGGGCACATAGAAATTGAAAGGTAGAGAACATAAGAAATGCAAGCTTTTCTCCCCAAAATAGGGAATGGCTTTAATTATATAATTACGTAATTCTCTACAATCAGGTATTCAAAGATTTATCTCTGATGGGAAATATGTCCTAGATGTGTAGAATATTGAGAAGAGCAGTGTACTTGAAGAAAATACCTAGGTAATACAAAGCAAGTTCTCATTCTCTTGTTGCAGACTACAATTGGCAGAAACTTCTCTGATATGCATTAAAGGTGTCTATTTTCCCTTCTCTTGCGTCTGGGCTGGCCAGTGACCATTTTGACTAATAAAGTACAATGAAAGCCCTACTGTGCTCTGGATGAGTACTAGAACTTCTGCCTTAGTCTTTTTTAGAAGACAGCTACCAGATGAGAAATGTGACCACCTGAGACCACCATGTAGTGAGAAACCTAAGCTACATGGAGATGTTCTGAAAAATGAGGTGTCATGGGGTGGAAAAGAGAGGGAAAACTCAGAGTGAAGAGACTGCTTATATGCATATATTAGGAAAGTCATTTAAGTTTTCTGTGCCTCAGCTCTTAAAACTATCAAATGAAGATAATAATAATAGTGCCTCCCTTGTATTGTTGTTACAAGAGTTAAGTTAGTTAATGTTTACATCACTTAGAGTAGTGCTTTACACATGTTAAGTCCTACATATCAGATGCTACTATTTTCTCATCTGTAAAATGAATATTGCCATCATAATGTATTTAAACTTTTTTTTTTTTTTTTTTTTTTTTTTTTTTGAGACGGAGTCTCGCTCTGTCGCCCAGGCTGGAGTGCAGTGGCCAGATCTCAGCTCACTGCAAGCTCCGCCTCCCGGGTTGACGCCATTCTCCTGCCTCAGCCTCCCGAGTAGCTGGGACTACAGGAGCCAGCCACTTCGCCCAGCTAGCTTTTTTTGTATTTTTTAGTAGAGACGGGGTTTCACCATGTTAGCCAGGATGGTCTCGATCTCCTGACCTCGTGATCCGCCCGTCTTGGCCTCCCAAAGTGCTGGGATTACAGGCTTGAGGCACCGCGCCCGGCCACGTATTTAACCTTTTTAAAATTTTATTTTAACTCTTTCTTTCACTCTTATTAATCACTACTCATTGATTGAGCAGTTAGTATGTGTCAAACACACAGGGATATCTAGTGGAGATAAAATAGTGAATAAGACGGGTCAAGACATTCCATTAGAGATTCTAATTTAATATGGTAAAACAAGAAAATAAACTTTTATAATTAAATTTCTTTCTATTTAAGCACTTTCTTCAGGAAGACTTTGCTAAGCAACCTATGCCAAAACATACATTAAACATTTCTTCTTTGGATTTCCAAAGCACACAGAAATTACATCATCTTAGCACTTAATGCAATGTACTGCCAGAACTTAGTACATTACTATGTTGATAACTCCATCTCCAAATACTCTGATGAATTTATACTTATGTCCTAGGGAAAAGAAGCAAGGAATGGGTGACTAAGGCTTTCTGTTTAAACTTTAGAGTAACTCCTCTCTTTTTCCCTGGGATCAGTTTTCCTTGGAACCAGCTTCAGTTGCCATTTCTTGACATCATGGTAATTGTGATTCAAAAGCCAAGGTCCAGGGTGTGGGTCAAAGGGAAATGTTTATGAATACTACTTTTCTTGCCTTTGGTGTAGGGCAAGACTTAAACTAGTTTAAATTCTTAGTCTAGCTGCCTGCACCTATATAGACATTCCACACAGGAGATGGGCATGCCCCGTCTTACCCCAGTGCTTTACCTTCTGCCTAGATTCTTCAAATACCAGAAGCAATGAAATCTGGTCATGAAAGTAACATGTCAAGAAACAACAGATGTCAGAAAGGTTGCAGAGAAAAGAGAACACTTGCACACTGTTAGTATAGCCTCTATGGAAAATACTATGGCAATTTCTCAGTCAAAAGTAGAAATATCATTCAACACCAGCAACCCCACTATTAGATATCTACCAAATGAAAAACAAGTCATTATTTCAAAAAGACACCTGCATGCTTATGTTTATTACAACACTATTCACAAGTCTCCAACCACAGATAATTGGATTCAAAAATATGGTATCTATATACCACAGAATAATAAACAGTTTTCTTTGTCACTGTCTATTATCATCCCAAGTAGCTGGGATTACAGACACCCACCACCAGCCCAGCTAACTTTTGTATTTTTAGTACAGATGGGGTTTTGCCATGTTGGCCAGGCTGGTCTCAAACTCCTGACCTCATGTGATCCACACACCTCAGCCTCCCAAATTATAACATTTCTAAGAGTTATTTTACGCCTGCTATCCACTATGGCACACTGATATAATTAAATATTTTAGTTTTCTTTATTGGCTGCCCAAAAAGGTTGTTTTCAGCAATTAGACAACAGCAAGTCCCAGTTTTTTATTAATCACTGTTTATTATTCCATGGTACATAGATACCATATTTTCTTTACCCAATCATCTGTGGATGGACACTTTGGTTGATTTCATGACTTTGCTATTGTGAATAATGCTCTAATAAACATACAAATGCAGGTGTCTTTTTGAAATAATGACAAACTGAAATCCTGTCTTGCAGCAACACAGTTGGAGCTGGAGGCCATTATCATAAGTAAGATAACTCAGAAACAGAAAATCAAACACTGCAGATTCTCACTTATAAAGTAGAATATAAAGAACGGGTGCACATGGGGAATACAGAGGGAAATAGATACTTGGGATACCAAAAGTTAGGGATATGGGAGGGAGATGAGATGAACATTGTACCTATTGGGTACAAAGTTCTTTATTCAGATAATGTCTTCACTAGGATCCCAAACCTCTCCACTACACAATATATCCATGTGACAAATTCCTTGAATCTATACACTTAAAAAAAAATAAATATTAAGGGTTTTGGCCCATTGTACATCAGAGGTACAACTGGTATCCAAATCTCCTGTTTCCCAGATAGATGAGATATCACCATGATGTGAAAGTGAATAGAAAACATGTCACTTTATAAAAAATGTCAAGCTGCCAATCATATATTTGAGCTTCCCACCGTCCACAGAGAACCTCAGTTCGACTCCCTGAAATGAGAATTTATGTTTGATAACTTCTTATCACTTTTTTCTTCTCCACCTCCATGTCTGTACCATTTGTGTATTTATTTTCCTCACTTTCTTTCCCTTGGGTGCTTCTGGAGAAGGATTTTACATCATTCTCTGGCAAGGCTAAAATGATCATTTGTGATTTTTATTTATTGTATTTTCCCTCCTCAGAGAACATCTGTCTATGCTTTTAATCTATTTCTGATATTTCTATGTCTACTATCTTATAAATTTTAGACCCCAAACACATTTATGTCTTCCTAGTTTTAAAATCTTTTCATTAAGACAACTCATCTTTAAACTCTCTGACAGGACTTGAAAACTTGCAATTTCTACATCATCAACTTCAACTCTTAAGCCCACTACAATATGACTTCTGTACTCATAAGTGTGCTAAATAGATATTGATTAAAGCAACCAATACACATTTTCACGTCAAACCTAATGGTCTTTACTATTATGAAATCAAACATTCTGTTCTGTGAACACAACGATTCTTTTTCTACTTTTCTTATTCAACTATGTTCACTATTATTCTTCTATTTCATTGGGAATTCTGGAAATATACATTTTTTATGTTTTTCTATCTGTAAGCCCTCTGCTTTATTAAGCTTCTTCTCTATCCAGCTTAGAGCTACTGTTCACGATTGCAACATCACTACCCACATTCTCAATTTTTTTGCTCCTTTCTTTTTCATTTTCCAGTCTGTGATTGTATTGACATAGAAAAGGACAGCTGGAAAAATTTCGCATATACGGGTAAATTGTTATCAGTGTGCATTTATGATCCACAATCTAAAATAGTATCTAATCCCTGAATGTCTAAATCATTTTCATCTCTTTTCAAATGCAGTATTGCCATTATATAACATCAGAACAAAACTCTCTAACAATGTAACTAACTTCCCAAACTGTCTCCTTCCACATCAGTGTTTTATTCCTTTCCTTCTATAATGGTAAAGAAAATGCTTCTTTTCTCTCTATCCATAATTTTCTTCACTTTCATTCTCAATATAACTGAAGAACAAATTATTATTTCATTATTCACTACATTTGATCTTTTCTTAATGAGATCTCTAAATCCTTTCCAAAAACATTTGATAATTTCAAAGTCCTGCTTATCTTTAAAAAATGAAAGAAGAAAATCATCATAACACATATTTCACTTCAACTTCTGCTCAGTTTCTCTGCAGACTTTCAGAACCAACTACACAAAATAGAATCAATAGTCAGTGAAGCCTTTCTTTTTCTACAAACAATCCTCGACCCATTCACCACCACCATCACCCTATGGAACGTAGCTTTTTCTATGAGCTACAGTGAATCTGCTTTCTTCATCTCATGCTGTAATTTAGTCTTTATCTCACTTGAACTCTCAGCAATATTTGACAATGTTGAGCCCCTGCTTCTTTCTGAAACATGATCTTTCCCTAGTTTCCATGACTACACTCTCCCTGGAATTTCTCCCACCTTTTTGACAGATCTATTTAAATCTCATCGTGTATTCTGACATTAAACATTGGGGACATCACAACAACAAGTCCCAGACCCTCTCTCTAACTCTATTTTCTCACTTATATAACCAGTCCCAATATTGTCTATGCACCAATGATGTCCAGATTTATATCTCCAACTTTCAACTCTTTTCTAAAGTTCTTGAATAATATGCCCCATTCACTACTTGATATTTTTATCTAGATATTTTTATCTAGCTATCCAAATAAAATAGCGAATTAAACATGTCCCAAACAACTTCATAATATTTCTTATCCAGTAGAATTCTCTCTTGCTATCTGCCTCAGCAAATGACACACCAAAGACAGTTATTTTAAAAAGCAATCTAAAAATTATCATGGTTTCCATATCCCCGAGTTGTTCTGTTAAATTTATCAAAAGTCATATCTATTTTATTCCCAAATACCTCCCAAGCTCAAGTAGTCTTCTTCTATTTCTGGTAACACTACCCTGTTGTAATTAAACATCTCTCACCTAGAATATATTAATATCTTTCTACTCATCTTTCACTTCTCTAGCCACCCCTTCAATACAGACTCAAATCACCAGAAAAGCAGTCTTTCCAGAATCCCAGTTTGATATTATCAAAATAATTCTGACTTGAAAACTTCAGTTTTGTTGCAGATGAATACCAAAAATACTTAACAAAAACGTCAATGTTCTGTGATCAGGCTGTTGCTTCTAAATCTGAAGCTTATTCTCAGGTATGCCTTTCCATTTTGGTCCAATAGACTTTTTCCAATTTCTTAAAGAAACTATGCTTTCTGGTGTCACCAAGCTTTGCACACATTTTTTTTTTTTTTTTTTTTGCCTGAAAAAATTTCCTCCCGTTTTTCATCTATACAACCGTATTTCATCTATCCAGTTTCAGCTCAATAATTTACTTCTTCAGAGGAGCTTTGTCCTGAAATCCTCAACTAGAAACAATTTAATGTTACGTATTTTCACAGCAGTATATATTTTTTCTCCATAAGGTTTTACAAAATAATTTATTTATTTATATTTATGTGTATAATAACTTTATTGAAAATCATAATTCAGAACCCTATCTTTTGTGCTGAACATTAAAAACTCAGTGCCTGCTCTAGTGTCTGGCAGGTTCTACTTAGAGAATAAATAATTTTTGTATAATTTAATTTAGTAATAAAACATAAATACCTAAGTTTCTGATTTATAGGTGTAATATTCATAATACATAAGATAAATGGATTAGTATGCTTTAAAACATATAATTTGCAACACAGATGATGAATGATAGAGAATTACTGCCATTGCATCTAGAACATTCCTGCTAAACCTAATTTGTATCTATTATTCCACCTCAATATTATTCAAAATAATAACTGGAAGAGAAGAACATGGTACAAAATTACAATGAATTTTTTAAAAAAGAACTGGCAAATGTTTTTGTTTGTTTGAAACAGAGTCTCGCTCTGTCACCCAGGGTGGAGTGCAGTGATGCAATCTCATCTCACTGCAACCTCTGCCTCCCAGGTTCAAACGATTTTCCTGCCTCAGCCTCCAGAGTAGGTGGAATTACAGGTGTCCACCACCAGGGCTGGCTAATTTTTGGATTATTAGTAGAGATGGGGTTTCGCCACGTTGGCCAGGCTGGTCTCAAACTCCTAACCTCACGTGATCCACCCACCTCAGCCTTCCAAATTGAAAAAAAGTTTAATATTTTGTTATATCTCTTACGCATTACAATGCACTGATAGAATTAAAAATTTTATTTTTCTGTTGGCTGTCAGAAGGGATTGTTCTCAGCATGTAGGAGATTCCAGTTTTTGCATAGAGATCTTTCGTCTTTCATCATCTTTCATCCTTCATCTTTCAACATCATATCAAATTCTTCAATCCTTCTTAAGTTTGAATCTTCCCAATTTTTCCCCCTGTTGCCACTTGGGAAACATTCTGGTTATAAAGGGCTCATTTAGGTGTACACAGATAATCTGTGAAACAAAAAACTTAGTAACATTAATTATACTGGACAAATTCCTTTATAGTAGTAGCTTCTTTAGTGTTTAATAACCAGAGGCCAGGACTCTTAGCTGACAATCTTGGAATTCTGCTTACCACAAATATTACACATATTATTTCAATTATATTTTTAAGTTTAGCCCAATGGATATCCTTGAGAATAGAAAGCTGTGCCTAGGAAACAATGTTGAATTGATTAGAATGTAAAGTAGACACAGGTATTCATAATATGTAAACCTAAACAGCTTAATGTTTTTCTTCACTGAATTCTTTTAAAAAATTAGTTTTCTGATTACACAATTATATATTTGGAAAACCCCATCATCTCAGCCCAAAATCTCCTTAAGCTGATAAGCAACTTCAGCAAAGTCTCAGAATACAAAATCAATGTGCAAAAATCACAAGTATTCCTATATGCCAATAATAGAGAGCCAAATCGTAAGTGAACTCCCATTCACAATTACTACAAAGAGAATAAAATACATGGTAATCCAGCTTACAAGGGATGTGAAGGACTTCTTCAAAGGGAACTACAAACTGCTCAGTGAAATAAAAGAGGACACAAACAAATGGAAGAACATTCCATGTGAATGGATAGGAAGAATCAATATCATGAAAACGGCCATACTCTCCAAGGTAATTTATAGATTCAATGCCATCCCCATCAAGTTACCAATGACTTTCTTCACAGAATTGGGAAAAAACTACTTTGAAGTTCATATTGAACCAAAAAACAGCCCGCATAGCCAAGACAGTCCTAAGCCAAAAGAACAAAGCTGGAAGCATCACACTACCTGACTTCAAACTATATTGCAAGGCTACTCTAAGCAAAACAGCATGGTACTGGTACCAAAACAGAGATATAGACCAATGGAACAGAATAGAGACCCAGAGATCATGGAAATAACACCACACATCCACAACCATCTGATCTTTGACAAACCTGGCAAAAACAAGCAATGGGGAAAAGTTTCCCTATTTGATGGATAGTGTTGGGAAAACTGGCTAGTCATATGTAGAAGCTGAGACTGGATGCCTTCCTTATACCGAAAGGATGGAGTAAAGATTTAAAAGTAAGACCTAACACCATAGAAGACCTAGAAGACAAGATGTAGAAGAAAACATAGGCGATACCATTCAGGACATAGGCATGGGCAAGACTTCATGACTAAAACACCAAAAGCAGTGGCAACAAAAGCCAAAGTTGACAAATGGCATCTAATTAAACTAAAGAGTGTATGCACTGCAAAAGAAACTCTCATCAGAGTGAACAGGCAACCTACAGAATGGGAGAAACTTTTTGCAATCTACCCATCTGGCAAAGGGCTAATATCCAGAATCTACAAAGAACTTAAACAAATTTACAAGAAAAAAAAAAAACCATCAAAAAATGGGCAAATGATAGGAACAGAAACTCTCAAAAGAAGACGCTTATGCAGTCAATAAACATATGAAAAAATGCTCATCTTCACTGGTCATCCGAGAAATGCAAATCAAAACCACAATGAGGTACCATCTCACACCAGTTAGAAAGGTGATCATTAGGCTGGGCGCGGTGGCTCAAGCCTGTAATCCCAGCACTTTGGGAGGCCGAGACGGGCGGATCACGAGGTCAGGAGATCGAGACCATCCTGGTGAACACGGTGAAACCCCGTCTCTACTAAAAAATGCAAAAACTAGCCGGGCGAGGTGGCAGGCGCCTGTAGTCCCAGCTACTCGGGAGGCTGAGGCAGGAGAATGGCGTGAACCCGGGAGGCGGAGCTTGCAGTGAGCCGAGATCTGGCTACAGTACTCCAGCCCCGGCGACAGAGCGAGACTCCGCCTCAAAAAAAAAAAAAAAAAAAGAAAGGTGATCATTAAAAGGTCAAGAAACAACAGATGCTGGAGAGGATGTGGAGAAATAGGAACACTTTTACACTGTTTGGTGGGAGTGCAAATTAGTTCAACCATTGTGGAAGACAGTGTGGCCTTTCCTCAAGGATCTAGAAACTAGAAATAACACTTGACCCAGCAATCCCGTTGCTGGGTATGTACCCAAAGGATGATAAATCATGCCACTGTAAAGACACATGCACACGTATGTTTATTGTGGCACTATTCACAATAGCAAAGACTTAGAACCAACCCAAATATCCAGCAATGATAGACTGGATTAAGAAAATGTGGCACATATACACCATGGAACACTATGCAGCCATAAAAAGGATGAGTTCATGTCCTTTGTAGGGACGTGGATGAAGCTGGAAACCATCATTCTAAGCAAACTCTCACAAGGACAGAAAACCAAACGCCGCATATTCTCACTCATAGGTGGGAGTTGAACAATGAGAACACATGGACACAGGGCAGGGAACATCACACACTAGGGCCTGTCGGGGGTGGGGGGCTGGGGTCGGGATAGCATTAGGAGAAATACCTAATGTAAACAAGGAGTTGATGGGTGCAGCAAAACAATATGGCACATGTATACTTATGTAACAAACCTGAACGCTGTGCACATGTACCCTAGAACTTAAAGTATTATAAAAAATTTAGTTTTCTGAATAAAATAATTGCTTATGCTATGAAAATATTTTAAATACATTAATGTCTTTAAGTACCATGAATATTAGACAATAAAGTGATCATCCGTTCATAATCAAGGCTATCCAAAGCTCTGAATAGTTAGAATCAAGGATGACTTTTTTTTTGCTTCATGTATTTCCTAAATGTAAACTTACAACTTTGATAGTAGAAAATGAAAATATTCATTAAATAATAATTTTGGAAAAGTTTGGAATTTATTATTTCGTACTGATACCTTTTTAAACATCTTAGTTGTTGGATTTATGACATATTGCAATATAGCATGTGAAGCTTGGGTTTCACCAAGGAAGTTACATAAGACTTCATGTAATACTAGCAAACTCAATTCAATAGCACATTAAAAAGATCATTTGTCATATCAAGAGGGATTTACCCCAGGGATGCAAGGATAGTTTAACATACACAAATCTATAAATGTGATATACTGCATTAACAGAATACTGGATATCAATGTGCAAAAAAAAGTACTTGGACCCATATCTCATATTATATACGAAAATCAAGTCAAAATGAATTAAATACTTAAATATAAACCTGCTATAATGAGATATTTCCTCACACTTGTCAGAGTGGCTATTATCAAAGAAATGAAAGATAACACGTGTTGGGGAGGACATAGAGAAAAGGGAACCCTGGCACACTTTTGGCGGGGTTGTAAATTAGTACAGCTATTATGAAAAACTTAAATAGATTTTTTTCAAAAAACTACATTATGGATCATTTTTTACCCAGATCCCTACTTATGGGTAAAAATCCAAAGGATCTGAAGTCATGTCAAAGAGATAGCTACACTTCCATGTTTAATGCAATATTCTTTACCATAGCCAATATATGGAACCAAACAATGCCTTCATGAATGGATAAATAAATTGTGTATATATACAAAATAAGTACAATTCAGTTTTAATTAAAAGGGAAATTCTGTCATTAGGGAGCAACATGGATGAACCTGGAAGACAAAATGCTAAGTGGAAGGCAGGCACACAAAGACAATTCAGGCATACAAAGACAATTATTGCATGTTCTCACTTACATGTGGAATCTAAAATAAACTCACAAAAGCACAGAGCAGAATGGTGGTTGCCAGTGGCTGGGGCTGGGGGTAACGAGGAGATATTGGTCAAAGGGTACAATGTTTCAGTTAGGAGGAATAAGTGATGAGCATTTGGGGTGATAGATACGTTAATAAGCTTGATTCATTAATTCCACATTGTATACATATATCATAGCATGACGTTGTACCCCATAAATATATAAATATATACAATGATAGTTGTCAATATTCTAAAAGAAAGAATTCTTATAAATTATAAAATAATAAATTATGAAGCAATTTATTATGTATTACATGCTTCAAGTTTGACAAAAATACCTAAGCTTTTCATGTGGCTAGTTTGACCATGTTTTGTATATGAGCATTGAAGAAAGAAACGGAGTAACTATAATTTTAATAAAGATACTTAACTTGGCCTTTTCAAGAAAGAAGATACATCTATCCAGAATGACAGATCTAAAATGACCTTTAAAAATGACATTTTTGGATTCTGGGATTTACAGAGATGATAGTGGCATGACATCCTATTGGTAACAAGGTTTTGGAGGGAAATATCAGTGCAGACTCTGCTGTATATTTAATTGTTAGATGAAGATGAGGTGAAATTAAGGAATACAGGCACATACCAATGCATAACAGGATTTCTGTTGACTATAGGTAAATATTTCAGCTTTCTGACAGTATTATTAAAGGTACAGAATCATAAACTCTTGAGAACGTATTTACCTGAGATTGCTTTTATATGTTTTTAACTAAATATGAATATTTAAAGATATATTTCTTTCCATAATTTTAAACAAAATAACCAAATATGGTTCAGTGTTGTAGATTTGACTATGAAATGCGTTCACTGTTTAAACTACCAGATTTTGATTAAGCAGAATCTGTACAGATAAACTGCTCTCCGGAGTTAGATTGCATATGTTCAACTATAAATTCTGCTACTTAAAAACCATATAACATTGAGAAAAATATATAACATCTTTTCCTCCTTTGACAGTATAAGAGTTGAAGCATGAGTTAATACAAATGCTTAGAACAGTGACTGGCACAGAGTAGGCACTCAAAATGTGGAGAATATTTCTACTATAACTTATTATTCAGTGGTAATAGAAAACTCATTACTGTCTCTCAGCGAAACATGTTTTGGTTTTGTTTTGCTTTCTGATTTGAAACTTTACCTAATAGTGGGTTTTGCACTCTGATTAGAATACATAAATTCACAAAAAAAGAAGAAAAAGAGAACAAAAAAATCTGTCACACTCTCCATAAAAAATAATATAAAATGGAATAAAATAAAAAATAATATCTTTGAAACTAATTAGAGCAGAAATTATAATGACATGTATATAAAACTCAAGGACTGGTAGCTACTGTTTTCACTGGCAAAGCAGGAAGAAGAGAAATCTGCTATAGACATGGATAAGGGGAAAGAAAACTAACTTAATATCTAACAAACATCTAGTAGCTTCATGTAGGCTGTCATGATGGATTAGAATCCAAAAGAGTCAAGTCACAGACAGAATTCTGGAAACAAAAAAGATCAGCTTGGAAGTGGATCATCCCCCCAGGGCATCCAGAAGAAACAGCCTCACCAGTATTCAGATTTCCACTGCAAACCCAAGATACACTGAACTTCTCACATGTGAACTAATAAATGGAACTGTTTTCTACCACTATGCTTATAATTAGTTACACAGCAATTGGAAGCTAAAAAACACTCTGTTAAGTCAATAATGTCATAAAACTATAACACATTTATTTTGGTTTTCAGATTATTAAGGGTATTTTGCTTAAGCACAGTGAAATTTTAAAAATTAAGTCATTCATTTTTATATAGTTTGGATTATATTTATTGGATGCCAGTAGCTTTGCATTTTTTTTTTCTGTGTTATAGTTTATAGAGTAAAATTAACTCTTTACGTTAAACAGTTTTATGAGTTTAGGCAAGCACATGTTGTCATGTCACCACCACTACAATCAAAATATAGAACACTTCTGTAAATTTAAAAGTTAACTCGGCCTGTTTTACTCACCTATCTCACCTATCCTCAGTTCTCTGGAGACTACTGATTTGTTTTCTGTTCCTCTAGTTTTACTGGTTCAGAAAGCCATTTAACGGAATCATAAAGTATAAAATCTGTTGAGTCCAGGTTTTTGAAGTAGCAATACACATTTGAGATCCGTCTGTATTGTTGTGTGTATCGCTAGTTCATCGGATGTAAATCTATTAACAGTATTCCTTCGTGTGTATATACCCGGGGTTGTTCATCCATTCACCAGTTGTTAAATATTTGGGCCATTTTGAGTTTTTTGTGATTTATGAATGAAGGTGCTATAATATTTTCATACTTTTTTTTTTTTTTTTTTTCTTTTTTTTGAGACGGAGTCTCGCTCTGTCGCCCAGGCTGGAGTGCAGTGGCCGGATCTCAGCTCACTGCAAGCTCCGCCTGCCGGGTTTACGCCATTCTCCTGCCTCAGCCTGCCGAGTAGCTGGGACTACAGGCACCAGCCACCTTGCCCGGGTAGCTTTTTGTATTTTTTTTTAGTAGAGACGGGGTTTCACCGTGTTAGCCAGGATGGTCTCGAACTCCTGACCTCGTGATCCACCCGTCTCGGCCTCCCAAAGTGCTGGGATTACAGGCTTGAGCCACCGCGCCCGGCCTTTCATACATGTTTTATGTAAATAAACTTTCATTTCTCTTAGACAAATACTATAATTGCTGAGAATACTGGTATGAAAAGAGTATGTTTCATTTTATGAGAAACTGACAAACTGTTTTCCAAAGGGGCTGTGCCATTTTCCATTTCCACAAGAGAGGCATAAGCACTGGGTTGGTATGGATCCTTATTAGTACTTCACACACTTTTCAAAATTGTGTTTTCATGCTTTCTTATTGCTGAATATTGAGTCTTTTGTATATGCTTAGTACAAGTTCATTGTTAGATGTTCTATTTTAAACTAACTGGTGACCTGTCTTTTCATTTTCTTACTGTTTTTTGTAGACCACGTCTTTTTAATTTTGATGAAATCTTATTTCTCTTTTTCTTTCATGGGATTGTCCTTTGTTAGTGTATCTAAAAAAACCTTACTTAATCCAAAGACACAGATTTTTCTCCTATATTTTCTTTAGAAGTTTTATAGTTTTAGGATTTAGAGCTAGGTCTAGGATCCATCTGAGTTAATATTTGTATATTATGTGATGTGTGGAACAAAGTTCAGTTTTATGTACATGGATATCCAGTTGTTCCAGCACTATTTGTTAAAGGGAGTATTATTTCTCCATCGACTTGCCGTGGCACCTTTTTCAAATATCAATTGACCATATTTATGGAGATAAATTTTTTGGCTCTCTATAGTATTCCACTGATGTCCGTATCCATCTCTTGACAACATTAAACAATCAGGATTACTGTAGTTTTATAATAATTCTTAAGGAAAAGTAGTGAGTTGTCTACTGCTTTATTCTTTTTCAGAATGTTTTGAGTATTCTATTTATTTCACTTTTTCATGTAATTTTAAAAACCAATTTATAAATATCTACAAAAATATTGCAAATTACTCTGCCGGAATTCATTTAGACAGTTTAAAATTTATTTCATTATTGTTTTGTAGTTTTCAGCAAACAGGTTTTTCTCACATTTTGTTACATATGTAACTATTTTATGTTTTTGATGCTATTGCAAATGACATTATTTATCATTCATTTTCAAGTTGTTTATAGTATATAGAAATACAGTTTATTTTTGAATCTTGAAACTTTTTTCAATTCACTTATTAATTCAATAATCTTTTAAAACGTTTTTATGGTTCCTTCAGATTTTCTCTAAAATCACTCATTTCATCTGAAGATAGAGACACTTTTACTTCATCCATTTAAACTATTGCAAACTTTTTAAAAATTTCCATATTGTGTTACCTGGGACTTTCTGTATAGTGTCTAGTAGGAGTGGGGAGAATTGACACCTTATCTGTTACTGATCTTAGAAGGGGTATGTCCAATTTTTCATAATTATATGTGGAATCAGCAGTAGAATTATGTAGATATCTTTTTATAGGCTTATATAGATTCCCTGTTATTCCTAGTTTGCTGGGAGTGTTTATCATGTATGGATACTAAAATTTGTGAAGTGCTTCTTTTATTGAGATGATCATATGGCTTTTCTTTGTTAGCCTGGTTTTGTTAAGAATGTCTTACATTTATTTTCCATTGGTAAACCATCTTTGTATTCTTAGCACACCATTACTTGGTTGTTGTGTAGAATTCTTTATACATATTCCTGGACACAATTTGGCAATGTTTTATGAAGAATGTATCTGTATTTATAAGATATGTTGGTCTTCAGTTAACCATTCTTGTAATGGCAGGTATTGATATCAGGATAATTCTGACCTCATAAGATAAGTTTGGATGTGTTCCTTTTATTTTTTCTGGAAACAATTTTGTGAATTTGGTATTATTCATTTTTTAATATCTGGAATACTTCCCAGTATAGCCATCTGGGTCTTTAGTTTACTTAAATTTTATTAGTTGATCTTGAGCTATTCAGCTTATCTATTTCTTCTTGAGTGAGCTTTGGCAGTTTGTTTATTTCAAGGAATTGGTCCAATAAAATTTTCAAAATCACAAGTTTAGTTTTTTCAGAGTTATTTATATTTTTCCAGCTTTATTGTGGTAAAATTTACAAATGAAAATTGTACACGTTTAAGACATACAATGTGATAATTTGATACACATATATGTTGGGAAATGATCACCATAATTAAGCTGATTAACCTATCTATCTCATATAGTTCCATTTTTTTATGCGTATGATGAGAACATTTAAGATCTACTCTCTTAACACATTTCTAGTGTTCTAAACAGTGTTGTTAACTATAGTAACCATGCTCTACATTGGAGCCCCAGAAGTTGATCATCATATAGCTGAAAGTTTGATGAACATTGCTAATTTCTATTTTATATTATTATGTAATGGCTGTAGGGTCTTCAGCAAAGTCCTCCATTTCTTTCCTGATATTGGAAATTTCTTTACTCTTTTTTTGCTAATTACCTTGCCTAAAGGATTATCAATTTTATTGACATTTTTCAAAGAACCACACTTTATTCTCATGTTTTAAATTGTTTTCCTTTTTGAATAACATCTATTTCTAGTCCCATGTTTATTATTGTCTGTTTCATATTCAAATTTTTTAGAGTGTGATGTTGATATTCCTCAATCAAATGGTGGAATATAATGTTGAACCTTGGTGGACTTTTAAAGCTAAAGCCAATAAAATATTGCTGCTTTGTTTCCAAAATTAAAGATCATAAAATACACTATGGCTCCCAAACAACTCTCTTTCACTTCTCTTTGTTTAAGGAAGCGTGCCTTATAGTCCAATCACAACAATGTGAAAAAAATCAGTGTATATGGAACAGCCTTGGACCAAGTATTGGTGTTGTGTCTGACCTAGGCCTCCAGGTGATCATCAGTATTATCTGCTAGACATGTGAATGAACAAGATTTCATATTAGTCCAGTCTCAGTCTTCAAGTATTTACTACTGAGCCGCGGACACTGTCATGCAGATATAAGCCATCCTAATGAGCTCTGTGTGAATTCATGGCCCACAGAAACTACAGGCAATCAGTTTATTTCATTACATCACTAACTTTGGGCTTATCTGTTTTGAAGAAATGGGTCCCTAATACATATGAATCATTTAAAAAGTTTATTTTTTCTTTTTTTGTATCATACTGAAGATATTGCTGGTTGATATAGTGAGTGTTCATCTTGTATTCTCAGTCTTCTGCAGAGGAAACTCAAATTTGTTTCTCTAAAACAGTGTGTTTTCTCCAGCCTCACCTTCAATCCTACATATCTTTTTATCTTTTAGGTAATGAATTTGTACAATTTTACATTTGACAATTCAAAATCAATAATTCTAAAATTTGAAATTCAATTGTATATATTTTCCCCTATTTTGCTATTATTTCATTTTCAGAATTTTTCCAGTCATTATAGACAGAAACATTTATTTTTATGTACTCTTGTTTAGGTATAAACTAAAATTAAATGAATTCTACAACATAATATTATAAAGACTTATTTCTTCTTTAATTGAATGGCAATTGCATGGTGTCAGGCCTTCATTATCTCTCATATAGATTTTATTATGGTTCTATCTTACTTATATGGCTCTGATCTTGGGTGTACTCCCCCCTCCCATATCTGCCTCAATCCATTCTTTTCTTTAAAGTTAGAGAAATCTTAATGCACATATTTATCATGTTACTCCTCTCCTTAATGTTCTTCACAGATTCTTTACTATCTACAAAAGGCATTCCAAGTTCTTTGCTTTCAAAAACTTAGAATGAATCTTAATCATGCCTTCCCCTCATTTTATCATTTTACCTCCAAAGAAAGATCTAAATTTGTGTTCTCAAGTATGAAGTAAGTGCCTTTAGAAAATATTCAACTTTTCACTTTCTGGAAACTTAGACTAAGGCATTTTTCAGTAGTAAGTTATGGCTGATTTTAGAACGCCATTATACATCATATATATTTATATATATATAATTGATATGGTTTGGATTTGTGTCCCCACCCAAATCTCATGTTGAATTAGAGGAGGGACCTGGGGAGAGGTGATTGGATAATGGGGATTGATTTCTCCCTTGCTGTTCTCATGACTATGAGTGAGTTCTCATGAGGATGTGATGGTTTAAAAGCCTGTGATACTTCCTCCTTCTCTCTCTCTCCTGCTGCTGTGTGAAGAAGGCTCTTGCTTCCCCTTCACCTCCCCGCATGATTGTAAGTTTCTTGATTCCTCCCAGTCATGCTTCTGGAACTGTGGGCCAATTAAATCTCTTTTCTTCATAAATTACCCAGTCTGTGGTAGTTTTATATAGCATTGTAAGAATGAACTAATATAAAATGAATATATATAATTTAATTTACTTGATAGATTTAAATTTTTTCAAATATTTCTATAATATAAAGTTAAGTCTTGAACATACATCAATGTGTACTTGTGTACTGGAAATATCTAAACAAATACACAGATCCTCCTCAAGCTGAAGTACATGATCGTATTAGCTCAGGCTGCCATAAAAAAACACCATAGACTGGGTAGATTAAACAACAGAAATTTATTTCTCAAAGTTCTGGAGGCTAAAATCAAGATTTCAGTTGATTTTATTTCTAATGAGGACTATTCATAACTTAGATGGCATCTTTCTCACTGTGTCCTCACATAAGCTTTCTTACATGTTTTGTGGGGTTGGGAGTGGCGTGGAGAGAAGCTGAGATCTCTAGTGTCTCCTCTTATAGGGACACCAAACCTGAATTACTTCCTTTGATGCTCTGTCTTCAAATACAGCCAATTGTTGATTAGGGATACAGTGTATAAATACTGGGTGGACACAAAAGTAACTTTAAAACCTAGGCATCATTTTTTAAAAATTCATGTCTAAAAAGGTTCTATATTAGTATAAATCTCTTTTCCTTCTTTATATCATTCTGATTCCTACGTCTAAAGACCTTGCTTTTTTTAACTTTCACTTTTTTTGCTTATGGCAAAATCCACTGGATCATTGTGTGATGATATAATAGACTTTTAAAAAATATTTCAGGCCGGGCGCGGTCGCTCAAGCCTGTAATCCCAGCACTTTGGGAGGCCGAGACAGGCGGATCACGAGGTCAGGAGATCGAGACCATCCTGGCTAACACGGTGAAACCCCGTCTCTACTAAAAAATACAAAAAAAAACTAGCCGGGCGAGGTGGCTGGCGCCTGTAGTCCCAGCTACTCGGAGGCTGAGGCAGGAGAATGGCGTAAACCCGGGAGGCGGAGCTTGCAGTGAGCTGAGATCCGGCCACTGCACTCCAGCCTGGGCGACAGAGCGAGACTCCGTCTCAAAAAATAAAATAAAATAAAATAAAATAAAAAAATAAAAAGTATTTCAACTTTTAGATTCAGGGTCTACATTTGCAGGTTTGTTACATTGGTATGTTGCATAATGCTGACGTTTAGGGTACAAATGATCTCAACACCCAGGTACTAAACGTAGTATCCAATAGATACTTTATAAATCCTTTCCCTCCTCCCTACATCCCATATTTTGGAATCCCCAATGTCTATTGTTCCCATCTTTGTGTCCCTGGGTACCCAATGTTTAGCTCCGATTTACAGGAGGGAACATGTGGTATTGGATTTTCTTTTCCTGCATTAATTCGCTTAGAATAATGGCTTCCGACTACATCCATGTTACTGAAAAGGACATGAATTCATTCATTTTTTTGGTGCACAGTACTTCATGGTGTATATATACCATATTTTATTTATACAATCCACTGTGGAAGGGCACCTAGGTTTATTCCATGTCTTTGTGTCATGAACAAATAAATGTATGTTTTAAATAGTGTTGCAATAAACATATGAATGCACATGTCCTTTTGATAGAATGATTTATTCCCCTTTGGGTGTATACCTAATGATGGGATTGCTGTGTCAAATGGTGGTTATGTTTTAAGTTTTCAATAAATCTTCAAGCTGTTTTCCACAGCGGTTAAACTAATTTACATCCCCACTAACAGTGTACAAGCATTTCATTTTCTCACAGCTTTGCTAACATCTGTGTTTTAATTATCTTGTTGTTGTTTTTGTTTGTTTGTTTGTTTTTTGAGATGGAATCTCACTCTGTCACCAGGCTTGAGCACAGTGGCGCAATCTCAGCTCACTGCAACCTCTGCCTCCCAGGTTCAAGTGATTCTCATGCTTCACCCTCTCTAGTAGCTGGGACTACAGGTGTGTGCCACCACGCCCAGCTAATTTTTGCATTTTTAGTAGAGACAGGGTTTCACCATGTTGGCCAGGATAGTCTCAATCTCTTGACCTCATGATTCACCCACCTCGGCCTCCCAAAATGCTGGGATTACAGGCGTGAGCCACCATGCCCAGCCTGTGTTTTGATTTTTAAATAGGAGCCATTTTGACTAGTGTGAGATGGTATCTCACTGTGGTTTTGTTTTGCAATTCTCTAGTGACTAGTGATGTTGAGCATTTTTTCATGTTTATTGGAAGCTTGTATGTTTTCTTTTGAGAAGTTTCTGTTCATGTTCCTTGCCCACTTTTGAATGGAGTTATCTAGTTTTACCTTGTTGATTTAAGTTTCTTATAAATTCTGGATATTTGACCTTTGTCAGATGCATGGTTTGTGAATATTTTATCTTATTCTGTAGGGTGTCTGCTTACTTTGTTCAGTGTTTCTTTGGCTGTGCAGAAGCTCTTTAGTTTAATTAGGTCCCAATAGTCCATTTTGGTTTTTGTTTTGTTTCGTTTTGTTTTTGGAATGACTTTTGAGGTCTTAGCCACAAATTATTTTCCAAAGCTGATGTCAAGAATAGTATTTCCAAGGTCTTCTTCTAAGACTTTTATGCTTTTAAGTCTTACATGTAAATCTTTGATTCACCTCGAGTTTATTTTTTTATACGGTGAAAGGTAGAAGTCCAGTTTCTTCTACATATGACCAGCCAGTTATCCCAACAGCATTTATTAAATAAGAAGTCGTTCCCCAGTTGTTCATTTTTGTCAACTTTGTCAAAGATCAGACCACTGCAGGTACACAACTTCATTTCTGGGATCTGAACACTATTTCATCGGCCTGTATGTCTGTTCTTATAACAGGACTATGCTTTTTGGGCTACTATAGCCTTGTAGTATAGTTTGAATTTGGGTAGTGTAATGCCTCCAGCTTTGTTCATTTCACTTAGGATTGCTTTGTCCGTTTGCATCTTTTGTAGATTTATATGAATTTTAGAATAGTTTTTTCCCCTAATTCTGTGAGAAAATGATGTTCAAAATGAGTTTGATTGAAATAGCATTGAATCTATAAATTGCTTTGGGCAATATGGCCATTTTAACAACATTGGTTCTTCCAATACATTAGAATGGAATGCTTTTCTATTTGTGTCATCTGTGATTTCTTTAAGCAGTCATTTCCAGTTCTCCTTGTAGATATCATTTATGTATTTGGTTCAATGTATTCCCAGATATTTTATGTATTTGTTTGGCTCTTATAAAGGGATTTGTGTTCTTGATTTGGCTCTCAGTTTAGTGCTGTCAGTGTAGAAATACTGCTGATTTTGTCTCGTGAAACGTTAACGAAGTCATTTATCAATTCTAAAAACCTTTTGGTGGAGTCTGTATGGTTTCCTAAGTATAGGACCATATTGCCATTCAAGACAGATAGTTTGACTTCTCCTTTTCCTGTTTGGATGAATAGGAGTGGTGAGAGTGGCCATCCTTCTCTTGTTCCTGTTCTCAAGGGGAATGCTTCCAGCTTTTGCCCATTCAGTATGATGTCAGCTCTGGGCTTGTCATAGTTGGCTCTTATTATTTTGAGGAAGGCTCCTTCAATGTCTAGTTTGTTAAGGGTTTGTATCATGAAGGGATGTTGGATTTTATTGTTTTTAATTTTATGTGGTAAATCACATTTATTGATTTGCATATGTTGAACCAGGCTTGCATCCCAGGAATAAAGCTTACTTGATTATGATGAATTAACTTTTTGATATACTAATGAATTCAGGTGACTAGTATTTTCTTGAGAATATTTGTGTCTATATCCATTAGAGATATTGGCTTGTAATTTTCTTTTTTGATTGTGCCTTTTTCAGCTTTGGGTATCAGGGTGATGCTAGCTTCATAGAATGAATTACAGAAGCATCTCTCTTCCTCCAATTTTTGAAATAGTTTCAGCAGAATTGGTTTCAACACATTTTGTATATCTGGCAGAATTCAGCTGTGAATTCATCTGGTCCAGGGCTTTTTTATTTTCTGATTCATAGGGATTTTTCTTTTTTTTACTGATTCAATACATGATCTCGATATATTCAGGCTTTCAATTTCTTCCTTATTCTAACTTCAGAGGCTTGTGTTTCCAAGAATATATTCATTTCTTCCAGATTGTCTAGTCAGTGTGCATAGATACTTTCTGAGAATTTTTTGTATTTCTGTGAGATTGGTTGTAATGTCACTTTTGTTGTTTCTGATTGTGCTTATTTGGGTATATTTTCTTTTTTTCTGTTAATCTAGCTAACTATCTGTTGATCTTGGTTTCCTTTGAAAGAAACAACTTTTGGATTTGTCGATACTTTGTATGAATTTTTGGGTCTCAATCTTATTCACCTCTGCCCTGGTTTTGGTTATTTATTTTCTTCTGTTAGCTTTGAGATTAGTTTATTCTTGTTTTTCTATTTCCTCCAGGTGCAATGTTAGATCATTAATTTGAGATCTTTCTAAATTCTCAGTGCAGGTGTTTACCACTATAAACTTTCCTAATAACGGTACTTTTAGTAAATGTTTGAAGTCAGATCTCTGATAAGCAAGTGAGCAAATTAAAATTAGTCAGTCTAGGCATCTATAATGAGTTCGATATGTTTTGTTTTCTATAATTCTAGGAAGCTCATAAATTAATTTATTCTATAACTTTTTTATTTTCCATTAAGTAATTCATATTTCAGGTTGAACCTAAACTGAATTTAACATTTCATTCATACATATATTGACCTGCCTAAGTCAGTCCCAAATGAGCTTAATGCCTAAAGTATCCTTTCAAGTTGTTAAGGGAGCAGGCAATCCCCAGAGGAAAATTTCATTAATAAATAGCCCCAGTGGCTTCTAGGTATTGCTGTTGAATGCCATTAGTATTTTATTTGTGTGTGTTGTGTGTTCTAGGGGAAAATCATATTTATACATTGGAACTTATGTAGTTTATTTTCTTCTCTGAGGAATTTTTTTATTATTTTATTGTTAACTATAAATCTCCTCAGATTTCAGTGGGAAGCAATATTAATAAAACAATTTAAGATATTCGAGTAGCCATGAATTCAATTTATCTTTTTGAGACTGTAAACTGAACTCATTCATTCCCACAGTATTTATTTATTTTATATCCCTTGTAAATTTTGGAAGATGAGTAGGGATTTTATATTCTAGTATACACTTATAGGGCCTTTGTATACAAAAATCATGATTTATAGCGTTTATAAAACATCAGAAAATAAGTCAACACTATGTAGAAAATAAATCTGATAATTGCATGTTTCATAAATGGTATGAGAGTCAGAAAAGATGAATGACAGAGCTACAATTTAGTGTAATATAGTGAGTATATAAAAATGAAACATATTTTTATGTTTTATGATATTGCTAGAATTTCATGATGGATATATAGTTCTATAACTCAGAGTGATCTGTTACTGTGTCCCTGTTTAATTTTGTTGTTTATATAAAGACATTATTATAATAAGAAGTGCTCTCAAAAACAGGAAAGAGCAGGGTAACATTATGCATATGTCATCATTCATATATTAGTGAAGAGAGAGTAGACATTAGTAAATTAATCATTAAATAAAAAAATAAGAAAAACCATAAAATATATCCTCTTGCTTGAAAGTCATTATGTTAAGTGAAATAAGACAGGTAGAGAAAGACAAATATCACATGTTTTCCTTAATATTTGAGAGCTAAAAAAGTATATTTCACAGAGATAGTGACTAGAATGATGGTAACCTGAGGCTGGAGGAAAAAGGGTAGGTAGAATGTAAAGAATTGGTTAAGGATTACAGAAATACAGTTAGTTAAAATGACTAAGTTCTAATATATTTTTGTCTGTTTGTTTCTTGTTTTACAGGTTTATTGGGTATATGCAACTGCAGGTGAATTTGTGCACTTTCTCCCTACTGTTTTTTTTTTTTTTTGGTTGTTGTTGTTGTTGTTGTTGTTATACTTTAAGTTCTAGGGTACATGTGCACAACGTGCAGGTTTGTTACATATGTATACATGTGCCATGTTGGTGTGCTGCACCCATTAACACGTCATTTACATTAGCTATATCTCCTAATGCTATCCCTCCGCCCCCCCCACCCCCACCTCCCCACAATAGGACCCGGTGAGTGATGATCCTCTTCCTGTGTCTAAGTGATCTCATTGTTCAGTTCCCACCTATGAGTAAGAAAATGCAGTATTTGGTTTTCTGTTCTTGCCATAGTTTGCTGAGAATAGTGGTTTCCAGCTGCATCCATGTCCCTACAAAGGACACAAACTCATCCTTTTTTATGGCTGCATAGTATTCAATGGTGTATATGTGCCACATTTTCTTAATCCAGTCTGTCAGTGATGGACATGTGGGTTGATTCCAAGTCTTTGCTATTGTGAATAGTGCCGCAGTAAACATACATGTGCATGTGTCTTTATAGCAGCATGACTTATAATCCTTTGGGTATATCCCCAGAAATGGGATGGCTGGGTCAAATGGTATTTGTAGTTCTAGATCCTGAGGAATCGCCACACTGTTTTCGACAATGGTTGAACTAGTTTACAGTTCCACCAACAGTGTAAAAGTGTTCCTATTTCTCCACATAGGTTCTAATATTTAATAGTATAGGAGAGGGGCGGAGCAAGATGGCCGAATAGGAACAGCTCCAGTCTCCAACTCCCAGCGTGAGCGACACAGAAGACCGGTGATTTCTGCATTTTCAACCGAGGTACTGGGGTCATCTCACTAGGGAGTGCCGGACAATCGGTGCTGGTCAGCTGCTGCAGCCTGACCAGCGAGAGCTGAAGCAGGGCGAGGCATCGCCTCACCTGGAAGCGCAAGGGGGAAGGGAATCCGTTTTCCTAGCCAGGGGAACTGAGACACACAACACCTGGAAAATCGGGTAACTCCCACCCCAATACTGCGCTTTAAGCAAACAGGCACACCAGGAGAATATATCCCACACCTGGCAGGGAGGGTCCCACGCCCACGGAGCCTCCCTCACTGCTAACACAGCAGTCTGCGGGATCTATCCGCAAGGCAGCAGCGAGGCTGGGGGAGGGGCGCCCGCCATTGCTGAGGCTTAAGTAGGTAAACAAAGCCGCTGGGAAGCTCAAACTGGGTGGAGCTCACAGCAGCTCAAGGAAGCCTGCCTGTCTCTGTAGACTCCATCTCTGGGGACAGCGCACAACTGAAGACCAACAGGGGAAGCAGCGGGGGCTGGTGCAGACGCGAACGACTCTGTCTGACAGCTTGGGGAGAGCCGTGGATCTCCCATCACGGAGGCTGAGATCTGAGAACGGACAGACTGCCTGCTCAGGTGGGTCCCTGACCCCTGAGTAGCCTAGCTGGGAGACATCCCCCACTAGGGGCAGTCTGACACGCCACACCTCACAGGGTGGAGTACACCCCTGAGAGGAAACTTCCAAAGGAAGAATCAGACAGATACACTCGCTCTTCAGCAATATTCTATCTTCAGCAACCTCTGCTGCTGATACCCAGGCAAACAGGGTCTGGAGTGGACCTCAAGCAATCTCCAACAGACCAACAGACAGTCCTTCTGACTGTCAGAAGGAAAACTATCAAACAGGAAGGACACCTATAGCAAAACCCCATCAATACGTCACCACCATCAAAGACCGGAGACAGATAAAACCACAAAGATGGGGAAGAAGCAGGGCAGAAAAGCTGGAAATTCAAAAAATAAGAGAGCATCTCCCCCTGCAAAGGAGTGCAGCCCATCACCAGCAACGGATCAAAGCTGGTCAGAGAATGACTTTGACGAGATGAGAGAAGAAGGCTTCAGTCCATCAAACTTCTCAGAGCTAAAGGAGGAATTACGTACTCAGCGCAAAGAAACTAAAAGTCTTGAAAAAAGAGTGGAAGAATTGACAGCTAGACTAACTAATGCAGAGAAGATCATAAACGAAATGACAGAGATGAAAACCATGACACGAGAAATACGTGACAAATGCACAAGCTTCAGTAACCGACTCGATCAACTGGAAGAAAGAGTATCAGCGATTGAAGATCAAATGAATGAAATGAAGCGAGAAGAGAAACCAAAAGAAAAAAGAAGAAAAAGAAATGAACAAAGCCTGCAAGAAGTATGGGATTACGTAAAAAGACCAAATCTACGTCTGATTGGGGTGCCTGAAAGTGAGGGGGAAAATGGAACCAAGTTGGAAAACACTCTTCAGGGTATCATCCAGGAGAACCTCCCCAACCTAGTAGGGCAGGCCAACATTCAAATTCAGGAAATACAGAGAACGCCACAAAGATACTCCTCCCGAAGAGCAACTCCAAGACACATAATTGCCAGATTCACCAAAGTTGAAATGAAGGAAAAAATCTTAAGGGCAACCAGAGAGAAAGGTTGGGTTACCCACAAAGGGAAGCCCATCAGACTAACAGCAGATCTCTCGGCAGAAACTCTACAAGCCAGAAGAGAGTGGGGGCCAATATTCAACGTTCTTAAAGAAAAGAATTTTCAACCCAGAATTTCATACCCAGCCAAACTAAGTTTCATCAGTGAAGGAGAAATAAAATCCTTTACAGATAAGCAAATGCTTAGAGATTTTGTCACCATCAGGCCTGCCTTACAAGAGACCCTGAAGGAAGCCCTAAACGTGGAAAGGAATAACCGGTACCAGCCATTGCAAAAACATGCCAAAATGTAAAGACCATCGAGGCTAGGAAGAAACTGCAGCAACTAACGAGCAAAATAACCAGTTAATATCTAATGGCAGGATCAAGTTCACACATAACAATATTAACCTTAAATGTTAATGGACTAAATGCTCCAATTAAAAGACACAGACTGGCAAACTGGGTAAAGAGTCAAGACCCATCAGTCTGCTGTATTCAGGAGACCCATCTCACATGCAGAGACATACATAGGCTCAAAATAAAGGGATGGAGGAAGATCTACCAAGCAAATGGAGAACACAAAAAAGCAGGGGTTGCAATCCTAGTCTCTGATAAAACAGACTTTAAACCATCAAAGATCAAAAGAGACAAAGAAGGCCATTACATAATGGTAAAGGGATCAATTCAACAGGAAGAGCTAACTCTCCTAAATATATATGCACCCAATACAGGAGCACCCAGATTCATAAAGCAAGTCCTTAGAGACTTACAAAGAGACTTAGACTCCCATACAATAATAATGGGAGACTTCAACACTCCACTGTCAACATTAGACAGATCAACGAGACAGAAAGTTAACAAGGATATCCACGAATTGAACTCATCTCTGCACCAAGCGGACCTAATAGACATCTATAGAACTCTCCACCCCAAATCAACAGAATATACATTCTTCTCAGCACCACATCGCACTTATTCCAAAATTGACCACATAATTGGAAGTAAAGCACTCCTCAGCAAATGTACAAGAACAGAAATTATAACAAACTGTCTCTCAGACCACAGTGCAATCAAACTAGAACTCAGGACTAAGAAACTCAATCAAAACTGCTCAACTACATGGAAACTGAACAACCTGTTCCTGAATGACTACTGGGTACATAACGAAATGAAAGCGGAAATAAAGATGTTCTTTGAAACCAATGAGAACAAAGATACAACATATCAGAATCTCTGGGACACATTTAAAGCAGTGTGTAGAGGGAAATTTATAGCACTAAATGCCCACAAGAGAAAGCAGGAAAGATCTAAAATTGACACTCTAACATCACAATTCAAAGAACTAGAGAGGCAAGAGCAAACACATTCAAAAGCTAGCAGAGGGCAAGAAATAACTAAGATCAGAGCAGAACTGAAGGAGATAGAGACACAAAAAACCCTCCAAAAAATCGATGAATCCAGGAGTTGGTTTTTTGAAAAGATCAACAAAATTGACAGACCGCTAGCAAGACTAATAAAGAAGAAAAGAGAGAGGAATCAAATAGACGTAATAAAAAATGATAAAGGGGATATCACCACTGACCCCACAGAAATACAAACTACCATCAGAGAATACTATAAACGCCTCTACGCAAATCAACTAGAAAATCTAGAAGAAATGGATAATTTCATGGACACTTACACTCTCCCAAGGCTAAACCAGGAAGAAGTTGAATCCCTGAATAGACCAATAGCAGGCTCTGAAATTGAGGCAACAATTAATAGCCTACCCACCAAAAAAAGTCCAGGACCAGATGGATTCACAGCTGAATTCTACCAGAGGTACAAGGAGTAGCTGGTATCATCCCTTCTGAAACTATTCCAATCAATAGAAAAAGAGGGAATCCTCCCTAACTCATTTTATGAGGCCAACATCATCCTGATACCAAAGCCTGGCAGAGACACAACAAAAAAAGAGAATTTTAGACCAATATCCCTGATGAGCATCGATGCAAAAATTCTCAATAAAATACTGGCAAACCGGATTCAGCAGCATCAAAAAGCTTATCCACCATGATCAAGTGGGCTTCATCCCTGGGATGCAAGGCTGGTTCAACATTCGCAAATCAATAAACGTAATCCAGCATATAAACAGAACCAAAGACAAGAACCACATGACTGTCTCAATAGATGCAGAAAAGGCTTTTGACAAAATTCAACAGCCCTTCATGCTAAAAACGCTCAATAAATTCGGTATTGATGGAATGTTCCTCAAAATAATAAGAGCTATTTATGACAAACCCACAGCTAATATCATACTGAATGGGCAAAAACTGGAAAAATTCCCTTTGAAAACTGGCACAAGACAGGGATGCCCCCTCTCACCACTCCTATTCAACATAGTGTTGGAAGTTCTGGCTAGGGCAATCAGGCAAGAGAAAGAAATCAAGAGTATTCAGTTAGGAAAAGAAGAAGTCAAATTGTCCCTGTTTGCAGATGACATGATTGTATATTTAGAAAACCCCATTGACTCAGCCCAAAATCTCCTTAAGCTGATAAGCAACTTCAGCAAAGTCTCAGGATACAAAATTAATGTGCAAAAATCACAAGCATTCTTATACGCCAGTAACAGACAAGCAGAGAGCCAAATCAGGAATGAACTTCCATTCACAATTGCTTCAAAGAGAATAAAATACCTAGGAATCCAGCTTACAAGGGATGTAAAAGACCTCTTCAAGGAGAACTACAAACCACTGCTCAGTGAAATCAAAGAGGACACAAACAAATGGAAGAACATACCATGCTCATGGATAGGAAGAATCAATATCGTGAAAATGGCCCTACTGCCCAAGGTTATTTATAGATTCAATGCCATCCCCATCAAGCTACCAATGAGTTTCTTCACAGAATTGGAAAAAACTGCTTTAAAGTTCATATGGAACCAAAAAAGAGCCCGCATTGCCAAGACAATCCTAAGTCAAAAGGACAAAGCTGGAGGCGTCACGCTACCTGACTTCAAACTATACTACAAGGCTACAGTAACCAAAACAGCATGGTACTGGTACCAAAACAGAGATATAGACCAATGGAACAGAACAGAGTTCTCAGAAATAATACCGCACATCTACAGCCATCTGATCTTTGACAAACCTGAGAGAAACAAGAAATGGCGAAAGGATTCCCTATTTAATAAATGGTGCTGGGAAAATTGGCTAGCCATAAGTAGAAAGCTGAAACTGGATCCTTTCCTTACCCCTTATACGAAGATTAATTCAAGGTGGATTAGAGACTTAAATGTTAGACCTAATACCATAAAAACCCTAGAAGAAAACCTTGGTAGTACCATTCAGGACATAGACATGGGCAAGGACTTCATGTCTAAAACACCAAAAGCAATGGCAGCAAAAGCCAAAATTGACAAATGGGATCTAATTAAACTAAAGAGCTTTTGCACAGCAAAAGAAACTACCATCAGAGTGAACAGGCAACCTACAGAATGGGAGAAAATTTTTGCAACCTAGTCATCTGACAAAGGGCTAATATCCAGAATCTACAAAGAACTCAAACAAATATACAAGAAAAAAACAGAGAACCCCATCAAAAAGTGGGGAAAGGATATGAATAGACATTTCTCAAAAGAAGACATTCATACAGCCAACAGACACATGAAAAAATGCTCATCATCACTCGCCATCAGAGAAATGCAAATCAAAACCACAATGAGATACCATCTCACACCAGTTAGAATGGCAATCATTAAGAAGTCAGGAAACAACAGGTGTTGGAGAGGATGTGGAGAAATAGGAACACTTTTACACTGTTGGTGGGATTGTAAACTAGTTCAACCATTATGGTAAACAGTATGGCAATTCCTTAAGGGTCTAGAACTAGATGTACCATATGACCCAGCCATCCCACTACTGGGTATATACCCAAAGGATTATAAATTATTCTACTACAAAGACACATCCACACGTATGTTTATTGCGGCACTATTCACAATAGCAAAGACTTGGAATCAACCCAAATGTCCATCTGTGACAGACTGGATTAAGAAAATGTGACACATATACACCATGGAATACTATGCAGCCATAAGAAAGGATGAGTTCTTGTCCTTTGTAGGGACATGGATGCAGCTGGAAACCATCATTCTTAGCAAACTATCACAAGAAGAGAAAACCAAACACCGCATGTTCTCACTCATAGGTGGGAACTGAACAATGAGATCACTTGGACTCGGGAAGGGGAACATCACACACTGGGGCCTATCATGGGGAGGGGGGAGAAGGGAGGGATTGCATTGGGGAGTTATACCTGATATAAATGATGAATTGATGGGTGCTGACGAGTTGATGGGTGCAGCACACCAACACGGCATAAGTATACATATGTAACAAACCTGCACGTTATGCACATGTACCCTAGAACTTAAAGTATATTAAAAAAAAATTAATGTCAAAAAAAATAGTATAGGAGAAAATGGTAGTCAATAAAACTTTGTGTATATTTCAAAATAGTTAAAAGAGAAAATTTGTAGTGTTTTCTCAAGATGAAGATTTGAGGAGATGGTTATTTCAATTATTCTGATTTGATAATTACACACTGTATACAGGATCAAATATTTCGTGTATTTCCAAATATGTACAACTATTATACATCAATTTTAAAATGAAAAAGGTTTTTATTTGTAAGCATTCATGAAAATTCATGGTTTCTTTAAGTTGTTTTTATCATTTACTTAAGAAAAGTCATAATAATAACTCAACCCAAAGGGAAAAATAGTTTTAATACATAGAGGCTTTTACTCATAGAGGTTTAAAAAATTAAAATTCAAATAACAAATATTTTGTTTCAGAGAAATATGATAGATCATCAATACAGACTTTCAAGCATGAAAATATGTTAAGGTAACAAAATTTTGTGAGGTGAGAGAAGGTAATTTCAAGAGGAAGGAAAACGAATGTAACCCTTCCCAATAATAAAGAATGTTTTGTTCTCATATTTTTAAAACAAATTATAATGACTATTAAGTTACTATTCCATCAGGTATTGGAAAAATGATGTAATGCTTTTATATTTAAATTTTGGAAAATTGTATCCTTTGCCACTTTCAGTTTCTGATGAAAAATTTAGATGTAAAATTAAAACGTGCAAGTGAGCACATGGTTTTTCAAATTCTTTTAGGTGCTTCATAAGCAAAAAGTTTGAAAACTGTTGGCATTATAGTTTATACTAATTTTTTTAAGGATATCTGTTACAAGTTCTAACTGAATAATTAAGGCAAGTCTTCAAGAATAATTACAATTTTGAATATCTCTTTTACTGAGAACTAATTGAAAAAAGCTTTATACCTGTTACTTATCTGCATAATTGACTCACTTTCATAAATGTGTAGATATTTATGTATAGTTTTAATCTACCTGATGGATGCAGGAAAGCAAAGTTCTTTTCTGGTGGCACATACAAATGACTTTGTCTTCCTTGTTTCTGTTAGGTTGGTGCAAAAGAAATTGCGGTTTTTGCCACTAGCTTCAATGGCAAAAAGCGCAATTACTTTTGCAACAACTTAATACTACTCCATTCTTATATGTCTGTGCATGCTATTTCATACAATGAATTTGGTCATTAGAGAAGATATATGTATAGTGAAGTAGGAAAATATTATTTATTGAATGAATTTAATTTTTCTTATATAAACACAGTTAAAAATATCAAATTTCTGTAATGTGAAGTCTTTGTTTGATATTTTCATCTGAGTCATCCTAAGGTTGAAATATCTTGATTTCATTCTGCCTTGAGAATTTTTCACAGTTTCTTGGTTTTTTGTACAATACTTTGGGTTGTATCCTGGACAATTTAAATGTTATGTTGTGAGTCTCTCATGCCTGTTAAAATTCTCTGGAGAATGTTGATTTTTGTTAGCTCGTTTTATTATGAAATCAGCTTGGCTGGATTCAGACGGTTCTGTATCATAGATCTAGATGTAAGAGCTAAAACTATAAATTTCTATACAAAAACACAGAAGGACATTATTGTAACATTGGGTTCGGCAAAACTTTCTGGTATAACAAATCACAAAAGAAAACAACGAAAAATTTTATTTTATCAAAATTTAAAAGCTACTGATATTTGAAATATACTATCTAAAGAAAAATGAAGAGACTAGCCGCAACTGAGAGAAAATATTTGCAAATCACATATTTGTTAAATGTCTTTTATCCAAAATGTAAAAACCTCTTACAACTCAAGAAGACTACTGAATTAAAACATTGACAAATGTGTGAGCAGACTCTTTGTCAAAAAAGATATACAAATGCGAAATAACATGAAATGGCATTTAATATCATAGGTTATCAGTGAAATGCAAATTAAAGTCAACACACTGAGAAGTATGGATAAAATGAAAAACATACAATAAAAAGTGCTGGTGTGGACAGGAACTAACAGTATTGGAAAATGGTACAGTCATTTTGGAAAACAATTTGCAGATTATTATAAAGTTAAACATATACCTAACGAGAGACTCAACAATTCCACTTCACCCAGGAGAAATGAACACTATGCTTACAGAAAGTCATACCCAAATGTTGAGAGCAATTTTATTTGTAATAGTCCAAACTAAAAAACAGCCTAAGAGTCCATCAGCTAGTAAAGAGATAAACAAATTGTGGTATCTACATACAAAAGATTACTACGAAATAAGAAAAAAGATATAATTTGCTGATATATACAATTACATAAATAAATCTCAGTAACATTATACTGAGTGAAATAATCCAGACACAAAGGGCTATTTGCAGTCAGTTCACTTCTATGACATTTTGGAAAAGGTAAAACCACAGACACTGAAAGCTAGAGGGACAGAACAGCGGTTGCCAATGGCTAGTCAGTGGGGGAAACTGACAACAAAGGGGCACGAGAGAAATTTTTTGGGTAATGAAAGTGTTTGTCAATTACGTTAGTGGTTACATAACTGCGTGTTTGCTAAAACTCATGGAACTGTACCTAAAAAGGCTGAATTTTACAGTATTGACATGATACCTCAATAAACCTAAATTTTTTAAAATAAAAGCTGAGTCATTTTTATCGTATAATATAAACACCTAAGATCACACAAAAAAAATACAGAGATTAAGAGTGAACTCCTTTCTTATTCTTCCTAATAAACTTATCATGGACTTGCAAGGGTTGAGAGTAAGGGTATAAATCACCTCAGAAAGCAAGGGTGTTTTGAAGTGCTAATATTCACATTGTGTGAACTGAAATATTTGTAGCAGGTCCATGAGTGAACTCTATAACTTTTGAGAAAAACTGCTGATTGAGTTTTGTAACAGAAAATATTTTTTGAAATATCTATGTGTTTATAAATTAGTAAAAATGGTGTAAAATGTATTTTACTAATATAATTAACAAAAATCTGTCAACTGGCTAATATTTACCAGCAACTGAAAATTAGCAGATTGATACTAATTTGACAGTTTCAATCTAATGGTTTATTTAATAAGTGATCACTGACTTCATTAAAAATAATGCGAAAAATTAGAAACTCTAAGTTTATTCTTGACATTTTGTCTGAATTAAAAAATAAAAATAAAAAATGCTAGGCCGGGCGCGGCGGCTCATGCCTGTAATCCCAGCACTTTGGGAGGCCGAGACAGGTGGATCACGAGGTCAGGAGATAGAGACCATCCTGGCTAACACGGTGAAACTTCATCTCTATAAAAAAATACAAAAAATTAGCTGGTCGTGGTGGTGGGCGCCTGTAGTCCCAGCTACTTGGGAGACTGAGGCAGAAGAATGGCGGAAACCTGGGAGGCGGAGCACGCAGTGAGAGGAGATCGCGCCACTGCACTCCAGCCTGGGCGACAGAGCTAGACTCTGTCTCAAAAACAAAAGCAAAAACATACCACTAAACTAAAAATACAACTATCATATGATACAGCAATCTCATTGCTACGTATGTATAACCAAAAGAAAGAATACCAGCATATCCAAGAGATATTTGCATGCCATATTTATTGCAGCACTGTTCATAATAGCCAAGCTATGAAATTAACAACGTAAGTGTCCATCAACAGATGAATGGATAAGAAAATGAGGTACATATATACAATGGAATATAATTCAGCCATAAAAAGAATGAAATTCCATGACTTGCAGCAACATGGATAGAACTGGAGGCAATCATATTAAGTGAAATAAGGTAGGTACAGAAAGACAAATTTAACATGTTCTCACTTATATGTGGGAGCTAAAAATTAAAAAAAAAAAAAAAAATTGAACCCATGGAGATAAAGGGAAGATTGATGGTTACCAGAGGCTAGGAAGGGTGAAAGGAAGCAGAGGATAAAATAAGGATTTTGATGGGTGTAAAAATATAGGTAGATAGATAGAGTAAATAAGATCCAGCACAATAGGGTGACTAGAGTTAACAATAACTTACGTATATTTAAAAATAATTAAAAGAGTGGAATTGGAATGTTCCTAACACAAAATATAGTGATAAATGCTGGAGGTGATGGTTGCTACGATTACCCTGATTTGATCATTATGCATTGTATGCCTGTATCAAAGTGTCACATATACCCCTGTCCGGAGCCATGAGGCCCGGAATCAGCCGACCTCTGTTGCTTGATCTCCGCAAAGCGGAGACAAGACGGCACATTTCCGGGTTCTTTATTACAAACCCTTCCCGCGCGCGCCTAAACTGTTCCCGCGCGCGCCCAAAGCTTTTCCCGCGCGCGCCTAAGTTTTTCCCGCGAGCGCCTAAACTGTTCCCGCGCGCGCCAACCTTTCCCGCGCGCGCGCAAACATTTTCCCGCCCAGGAAGATATGCAGCCTAGGGCGCAGGCGAGATCCCGCGCCCGGGAAAAGTACAAACCCACAGCGCATGCGCGATTGTAATTTGAGTAAGCCCAGCCTCCCGTCACCGCCCTGGCCCAACCTCTTCCTCTGCCAGCCTATATAAGGCATGACCCCTGCATTCAATAAACGAGACTCGATCAGGCTATTTGTCTTGTCTCCATTTCTCGTGTTTTCTTGTCTCCTCCATTCCTACTCCCCCTTCCAGGGCCCGTTCGACTGTCCTGCGGGTCGGGACATACCCCATATTTTTATACAACTATTGTGTACTCATAGTAATTTAAAAAATAAATATAATTATTCTATTTGTAAAAACAATTTAAAAAGCAGAGATGTAATATTAAAAAAATAAGTAATCACTATTTGATTGTATTCTACTACTTTGATGGCCTGATGTTGTAGTATTCCACATTAATAAAAGCTGTGTAGACCCAATATGGATTTAAGATAAATAGTTCTTGAATTTACATAAGGAATGATTGACCAACTAAAGATAAGTAATTGCAATAATACAGGGGGAAATATTTTTTCTGAAATGTATTTTAAGAGATTTAAGATTAAAATAACATAATATACACATGGCATTTGACATACTAGTAAATGATTTAAAATGAAATAGCCATCAGTGTTTTTCGATTAGTTTGATTATTTTTTTAAGCCTCCTGATAAATTTATTATGGAGTGGCAAGGGGTGAGAGTGAGGATATAAATCACTTCAAAAGGCAAGGATATTTTGAAGTACTAATAATTGATTAGCTTGCAGAGAAAATTGAGTTAGAGTGAATATGTACTTTAGAAAACTTCAAGGTTTTGAAGTTGTATATCATTAGTATATTATTGCAAAGTATATTTTCTTCCTTAGTTGTATGTACTAAATATGTGCAAACCAAAATAATCAGAACAAAACTTGCCATTCTGTTATTGTCATATTCTCTTTATCATAGAAATAGGCAATGTTTAATGTGTGGTAAACTAATTTGCTAATCTGATCATTTACATAATCCTTTGCTGAAGATCAGTGTACATCTCTTTCACCACTGCCTTCATTGATTTTTCTATTTGTTAGGCTATCTTTGCTGACCATCTTGTAAGTACGCCATTCAATAGATATTATCTATCTTTGCTCTAATTATCTACCAATTTACCTATTGTTTTAAAGTTTTTAGTCATTCTAGGTATAGAAGGTGATCTGTAGTAGGGATATTAGTGGTGGATTCTCATGCTCCAACTTGTTCTCTATTGTTAAGATGTAGGTACGGTTTCCATGTGTGTTTCCTCCTAATCGCATGTTGAAATGTGATCCGCAGTGTTAGAGGTGGGGTCTAGTGAGAGGTGTTTGGGTCTTGCAGACACGTGCCCTCCTGGTAGTAATGAGTGATTTTTTGCTCTGACTTGTTTAAAACAACAACTGATTGTTTTTAAAATGTGAGATTTGGTTGTTTAAAAGAGTGTGGCACATTTTTTCCCTTCTCTCTTGCTTCCTTACTTGCCATGTGATTTGATGGCTCCTCCTTTCCTTTCTGTACTAATTATAAGTTTCCCGAGACCCTCATTAGAAGCAGATGCCTGCACTGTACTTTTTGTACAGCCTGAAGTACCATGAGACAAATAACTCCTGTTTCTTTATAAATTACCCAACCTCAGGTATTTCTTTAAAGCAATGCAAAAATGGACTAATGCAGGTACCTTGAGTGGTTATATTGCTGGGCAAGAGATGTGGAGTAGAAAACCAGACAGAGTAACAAAGTCCTGGGATTCATGGGGTGACGCTTTTCTAGGCTGGAAATATCTGTGGTCTGTGATAACTTTACCCAAGTTTTGTTCGTGCCAGCTAGGTTCATTCCACCCACTTGGTCTGGCAGGCTGCACTCAGCTGGCACTCTCATCCTGAATCCCATGCCTGCCAAGAGCGAGCCAAACAGCAAGGACTGTGTGTGCAAGCAAGCATGGGGTCCAGCCACGGCACACAGCCAGGCACACTGGCTGCAGCGGGGCGGGTAGCTCCCGGCACTGGCTCTTTGTGAGGCTACAGCTTGACCAGGTGTACTGCAAGCAGCTTCCACAGCTGGCACTGGGAACGCGGTGACACCTGGAAACATGGGCCACCTGAAAACTTGGAGACTCCAGGAACCGCAGAGCCCCCAAAAGGGTGTCACAGCCCTGACTCAGGGAACTCCTAGGTCTGGGCACTCTCAAGGGTTCCAGCTGTTCTCTCCCTCTTTCTTCCCTCCTTCTCATCACCTGCAACTTGGTGAGCAAGGGTCATGTTTCAGCCATATTTGTGTTATAGCTGTTTTAGCCCTGCCATTTGGCAGGGCTCAATTTCTTGTCCTGCATCCAGGAAGAATGGGGTATGCAGACAAGTGGAAGGTGACCAAGCTGAAGAGGAGCTTTATTAAGGGACAGAACAGCTCCGAGGAGACCTGTATTGGGTAGCTCCTCTGTGCAGGCAGGGCGTCCCGACAAGTGTTCAGCTTTCAGCGGAGAGGAGACCCCGAAGTGGGTAGTTCCTCTCCACAGTCAGGTTGCCAGTTCCCTCTGAGTCTGGCTGAGGGTAGGGGGCGGGGGTGTTGGGCTTCAGAGGGGAGGAAGTGTGTGTCGATGGGTTCATGGGCGACATGGGTGAGCCCAGAAAAGACACCATAAGTTCCCATTCTGGCCCATCAGCCCAGACCCTAGGCTTCAGGCTGTCCATCACTTGATGGTTTCACTGGGGACCCCCACTTTCTACCAAGAGCCTGTCTGCCTCCTGCGGTTGCCCAGGCTATTTATGCCAAGGGGCACCTGCAGGCCAGCGCTAAGCCACCCTCAACACCCCTTCAGCCTCCCTTCTGTGCTTGTTGGCACCCAAAATCTGGAGAGGGCTGAGGCGCAAGGGGCTGGCATGTCAGCACTGCCTCAAGCTTGCGCACATCCAGCTGGGTTGCAACAGCTCCTGGGCTTGGCCTCAACTTTGCTCCAAGATTGAAGTGGACACCGGAGCAGGAGGACGCCAGGGTGAGGAAGCAGGCAGTTCCAAGCCTGTGGAGCAGGCGCCAGGAGCGGGGAGATGCCAAGTAGTGGGAGCAGGCATTTCTGAGCCTGTGGAGCAGGTGCCAGGAGCAGGGAGAGGCCAGGGAGTGAGAGCAGGTACTGATAAGCCTGCGCAGAGAGGGAAGGCCTTTTTGAACCCCTAAGAGTGTAGAGTTGCTTGGGTTCACAGCCAATGCCTGGACGGCTGCAGCTGCGCCCAGAGAGACTGAGGCTTCTGCCTGTTCCTGGCCCCCAGGAGTACAGGGATGCCCAGGTCCACAGCCTCAGGTGGGAGGCTGCAGCTGGGATAGAGCTCCTGCCCTGCCAACTCAGAAGGCGGCTGGGCTTCGGCCTGTTCTCAGCTCCTGCCAACTCTGTGGAGCGTGCAGGCCCCGCTGTGCCTCCCTGCTTGCAGCAGCCTCTCCAGACAGGTCACTGATGCCATCAGCAAGAACAACTCTATCACCTTTTCTCTAATTTTCTTTTGGTCAGTTAGAAAAATAGGTGCGGAGAAAAATTATATGACTTTTTAAAAATAAATGACTATCTGTGCAAATATTATCTCTTTACAAACTCATAAAAATATTTTCTTAAGCAGCATGATAAAAATATGCACCAAAGTGGAGTAAAAACATTAGTTACTGCTAACCCCGAAAAGATCAATTTAATATTTTATAGCTCAGGAAAAAAGCAATTTTAATTATAAATCATTCAGAAATATAAAATAATTAAAATTTGTCATTGTTATTCCTCACTTGATCTTAATCAAAAGGCCGAGAAGCAATTCGTTTTTAATCTCAACATGGAGACATAATGAGCTAAATTTTAAAAAGGAGGGGAAAGCAGAGCCAAATCAAACGCTTATTCCTTAAGAATAAACCTAGTTGCTAACCACATAAAGTTTTGTTTTCAAAAGTGAGTATCTTAAATGCTTTATAAACTGTTTTGCATACACAATTCACTGTATAGTTAGTATATTGATTTTAAAAATTCCTGTGTTTTCATTTAGAGAAACAGTTAAAATACAATTTTTGGTTGAGAATGGAACCCAATTGTTCCAGAACTAATTCTTCTCTATAATAAATATAAAACATTATATTTATTCAAACAATGGGTTTGTGTATATACATTTAATTAATAAAAATCAGATCATCTTAAACAAACTATACAGTTTCTTTTAATTTTGTCCTAAAATGACAGTTACAAATAAATTACCAACAGAAGTCAACTATGTAGTCTAAGGCTAGCATGGTGATTATTTGTAGGATTTGCTGGTCCAAGACCAGAAATATGCCAATATAAAGTAAGGTGAAAGGGAAAGGGAGAAAATGAGGGACTTCTCTGATATTTAGTAGCTAACATTTATGGAATCCTTAGAGAATTATAAAATGGCAGCCATTCTATCTAAATGTTCATCTATTCATCTCTTGTATCTACAATTCATCTATTGTTCATTTTTTCATATCTTGCATCTACAATTCATCTATTTTTTTTTCCTGTTACTTCTGATAAAGACGTGCTCTTCTGCTTTGAAATCTACTTATCACAGGAATTAGTTCATGGAAAATTTGGTTTGCCTTTATTCTGAACTTTGCTAACCTCTCCATATATGATACGTTAAAGTGTTGGTATTACTGTTATCACTCTTCCTGTTTCAATGTTTTTGAAACACTTCATTCATTTGTGTAGAACAGAATATATATCTGGAATCAATTTCTTACAGTATGAACAACTTCCTGCAACATTTCTTGTTATGCAGATCTAATTATGATACATACTTTCTGTGTTTGTCTTTTTAAAATTTACTTTGATTTTTGAATGTTTTCCTGGACATAGAATTTTTTCTTTTTTTTTCTTTTTTTCTTTTTTTTTTTTGAGACGGAGTCTCACTCTGTTGCCCAGGCTGGAGTGCAGTGGTGTGATCTCGGCTCACTGCAAGCTCCACCTCCCGGGTTCACACCATTCTCTTGTCTCAGCCTCCGGAATAGCTGGGATTACAGGTGCTTGCCACCACGCCCGGCTAATTTTTTTTTTTTTTTTTTTTTTTGGATTTTTAGTAGAGACGGGGTTTCATAGTGTCAGCCAGGATGGTCTCGATCACCTTGTGATCCACCCGCCTTAGCCTCCCAAAGTGCTGGGATTACAGACGTGAGCCAGGGCGCCCGGCCCTGGACATAGAATTGTAAGTGCACGGTTTGGCTTCATTTTTCCCTTTGTCTGTACTATGTCTGTTGGTTTATGGAAATTCAGAGAAGTCTGAGGAAGCATTGCACAATGTTACCCAGCACAAATTGTTTTCCCCTCTTCCCTTTAATTTTAAAATTTAATCACTGATTTTTGGAAATTTGAATATAATGTACCTTGGTTTGATTTTTTTATGTTTATGAGAATTACTGATTTTCTTGAGTTTGTAAATTTAGGTTGTTGTCCAATTTAGAAAATATTTGGTAATTTTTTTTTTTCAAATACTTTTATGTTCCCTCAACCAACTGACTTCCAGAGACTGCTTGATATTATCTTCTTCATCTCTAATGATCTTTTCATTATTTAAATTTTTTTTTTCTCACTGTGTTGTATTTGAATAGTTACCATTGCTGTGGCTTCTGGTGCGCTGATTTTTTTTTCTTCTCCTGAAATGTATTTATCATAAATATCATCTGGTGAATTTTTAATTAAATTAATTAACATTTCTATCTCCAAAATTTTTATTTTTAATACTCTTTATATTTAATCTCATTATATTAATGTTTTCCTTAAACCATTAAGCATATTTATAATATTTAGAGTAACTTCTTTAAATGTTTCTCTGTTAATTTTATCTCTGAATATTTGTATTAATTTTCTTTTCCATTCTTGGGGCATATTATACCAGTCATTTTCATACTTACAGTTTTGGATAGAATGCCATACTGTGAATTTTACATTGTTAATTGCTGTACTTGGTTGACATCTTTTGTAGTGTTGGACATTATTGGTAGCAGATAATTAATTTACTTGTGGGTCTAACAAATATTTACTAAATAATTGTTATGTGTGAGACATTACATAACTTCCAGTACGTAGAGAGGGAACAATTGTAAAAAATAACTGACTAAATACAATATAATATTTATTATCTTGGAAATTTGATGGGGTTTGGTAAGGGTATCTGAGAAAAATATTATGTTTCTTAGTAAAAGGCAGGGAAGAACATGGAGGAACTAATACTGAAAATAACCTTTAAAAACCTCTTTAAAAATTAGATATAATGTTTCCAAGAAAGGAAGCAGAAAAAGAATATATATGTAAGGGCTGATATGTATGAGAAAAAATTGTGAGCTGAAGCAACTGAAAGATAAAAGTGGGAAGAAGAGAAAAAACATGGAACAATGAAATGTGATAGAAAGTATAACAAAAAAAGATTGATTACATTTTAAAAAGTTATGTCTTGTGTGTTACTTTTTTATATAAAATATCATATAAAATGAAACTGAGAATACTCCAGAGGGAAGGAAGTGAATAAAGTTACAATGCTCAAAAGTATTTAGTGAATGTTCTAATATAGGCTAGACTTTATAAGATGAGGATATATGTTGCAACATTTAGGGTAACCAATGAAAGAATATTGAAATATTGTGAAACTAATAATTATTATTACTTTAGAAGCCTGGAAGTATACATATTTAATATGAGTAAAGAAATTTATTTAATGTAGTGCTCTGTCAATTAAATATTTGCAGAAAAATAAAATTTGACTTTAAGTATGCCACAAAATTGGTTATTGGTAGATTATGGATCTAAATGAGCAAATAAAACCATAAATTACATGTAATTTGTTGAAAATCACATACATTTTAATTTATATAATTACATACTACATATATAATATCTTCAACATCTTAGATTGTTAAATATTTGTTCTAAAACACACAAAAACATTATCCACAAAATAATAAATTTATTATACTACTAATAAAGATATTTTTCCATTTAAAAAGCAATTAAAAGGGAAAAGACAAGTAAAGAGTTTGAGAAGTTATTAATACTTGCAGCGCCTATAACAACCAAAGGACTTGCATCTGGAATATATAAAATAAGTCTTTAAATTTTAGAGAAGGAAAGAAGACTAGGAACTCTAATATACATTTCTCTTAACTACTATTATTCCAAGGAAAAGTATTCGTGAATCACATAATATATGAAGTATGAAATGATTGAATTTAAAAGGCAATGCTAAACTCTTTTAGAGCGTTTGCACCAATTCAAAATTCCATCAACAATCTGTAAATCATCATTCTTGACCATTTCTTTAACATTTAAATTTCTGCCAAGAAAATAGGTATAGAATTTTATTTTTGTGGTCTTGATTTGCATTTCCTTGAGTAACAAAGATATTAAACATTACTTTACATATTTATTGGTCGTTTCCGTTTTGTCTGTGAAATGTCTGTTCAAGTCTCTTGTCCATTTTTTCTGTGGATCCTTTGTGCTGTTTACCGGTGAAACTTAATTGCTGTTTAGAATCACAGGTTACATACCTGTTATTAAAAAAATGTTAATCCAGCAAATACAATATTTACTTCATCCCTTTAAAGTAACAAGAGCCTGTATAGGGGAAGATTCTTCCCTTCGATAAGATCTTGGGTTCTTTATGCTAGCTGCATCTGCCTCACCTTGCACATGTGCTGCAGTGAGAACCCTGAAGTCGGAACATTCCACGGCTGTGCCTGTCTGTTCCTTGCTGAAGCTGTCCTGGCCCCTAGGAAACAGCTGTCTCAAAGCCAGGCCCACCTACATTTGCTGAGGCTCCTGACGCTCTTGTGTTTTAAACTTTCTTAAGTCCTTTGCACTTAAGACAATCAAGCTTCATTTATAAACAGTGACTGTCTGCAGTGTTTAAAGTCACCATAAGAATCCATGACCCACTGGGGGAAAATTCCCAAGTCCTGTGTGATATAAGGCTTAAAGTCTCATAAGGGTGAAAGAAAACTATACAACTGTAAAAAATATTTTCAGAACCTAGTTGTATTTTGCAAGATGGCTACCTGCCTGGAGATGAGGCAGAGAATCTATCATCCTATTAACTTTTAGTTGACAGATTAAGGTTGTAAAATAAGAATGGTTTTCAGAACTGTAGATAAGCAGCCACTGAAACTTTCTCTCATTTGTCTCTTTTATACAGAAAACACAATACTCTGAAGCCTTGGAATATGTTTCTTTTTAAATGGCCCCACCAAGCAGAAAATCAGATATGGCAAAGAGGCACTGGATCCTGAATATCTGTGCAATAAGCAGAAAGAAAAACAGAACAAACAAAACATCGCTTACTACTAACACTAGACAGCATTATTTCCACACGAGAATGGTGAAACACTGCAGTTACAAACTACTTTGTGTTTGTGTGTCTTGCTTTTTTTGTTTGTTTTGTTTTTTTAATCACCATCTCCATTCCTGCCATTTTTATCATATGTCTCCAAGAAAGATATGGGTATAAGCATATATAGAAACAGCAGACATCAATTTCTAAAAACTTTATGTCAACTCCACCTAAGTGAAGTTCTTTTCTTGCACTGATGAGAAAAATGTAGACATCAAGTATGTATGAAAATAATCTGTGGTAGAAAATGAGATGACTAACATGCTCTGAATAAGCAAAGCACCGCCTTTCCTAAATTTATTGACTAAAAAATTGTAACATTTTAGGAAACCTGATTCATCTTTTAAAAATTGCAAGGCTCACTTATATCTGTGAATTATAACAAAGCTTCCAATTATCAAAGTTAAATACAAACATAAAATTGAAATTTTTGTATTAAACAAAGTAATTCTTGACTTAATATCAATACATTTAGTAAAATGAATGGCTGTTGGAAATAAACACAAGTGAATCAAGGACTGAGGAGACCCCTCCAAAAAAAAAAAAAAAGAAAAAAAGAATCCCTCATACACATAAGTGAATATGACAGAAAGATAAAATATTAAAATGTGAAGAAAAATGAAGATTAGGCCCACATATAGTAATGATTTCTAAGTTGAAAACAGATTAGAAGATGTATAAAAAATACAATATTTGAAAACTATTTTTTCTTACAAAAGCAGCCTGTTCTTATTATTGGCCATTTACATCAGTTCATCTCTCAAACTTAATGAAAAGGATCCATATTTAGATAGCAATATTTTTGAATTTTCAAAAGTTACACATAAAATATATTTTTAGTAAGAATATTAAAATATGAGATTACTTTAGGAGAATACAAATCATATTGATCTCAGTATTTTCTGTACTAATGCAAAATAACAGATACTGATAGAACAAAGTGCAACAATTTGAAAGAGAAGAGTTGTGACTTAGACATATTAAATTTAGTCAAGTTGTCCATATTGTGACAGAGGATAAATACATTTTCAGACATTTTGCAACTCAGACAAAATATGTTCAAGATAGCTTTATATAAACACTGTTAACTCATATTCCTTAAAAACGGGTTAAGACAAATGGAACTGAATACTTATCTACATTGATTCACATTAGCAGGAAACATTTCTGAACTGAAAATAATTGGCCAATTAATCAAAATTTCATGGGTTGGATATTTTCAAGAATTTTTAAAAATACAAAATAGCTGCAAAAATAGAAATTTTCTAAATTTGCTGTGTTACATGTCTCAATTTTCCATCCACAGTGTACTTTCATTTAGCTGAAAATAAGAAGCAACTACTTTGTGGCAGGCAATATTCTAAGGTTAGTGATAACAGTGGTAAACAATGCAAATACATTTCAAACTCTTATGAAGTTCACATTCTAGTGAGGGGTTAAAGAATCACTCAAACAAACAAATAGATAAGCAATAATAAATGTTCAAAGAAAATAGAATCCTTTAATATGCTAATGTGATGTATTTAAAGTCAGTCAAAGGCATCAGAGGCAGGATGAAAACTGAGAATGAGAAAATATTGGGGCGGGTATATTATTCAGGACAGGCCAGGGTATGTTTCTGTAGCAAAGGACTCTCATATTTCAGGATTCAATATTACAAAAGCTTGTTTCTCACTCATGGTTTCTGTCCCGGCAAGGTCAGTGGGGACTATGAAGTATAAAATCTCACAGGAACAAAACTGATAGAGGCTGAAATATCTCAGATGCACTACTTGGAACATGCGGCTTTCTATTAAAAAATAATGAAGAGTCATATTATATGATTTTTCACTGAGCATGTAAGAGACTCATATCCTTTCCACATTTTATTGGCTAGAATTATATGCCTAACTGAAAATGTCTTGGAAATGTAATGAAGTACTTAGATGATTTGGTAAGCATTACTACTACTGATCCACCAGAAGAATGTAATGTCACAGAAACAAAAAAAAGAAAATTTTGAAAGAAATGAGATAGATTATATTTGCAGGCTGCTACTGATTTATGGTCCAAAGTAAACTTTATGTGATGATATGGATGCCATTAGTGGAATAACATATATAACTTATTGTGTATCTTGGAAACTTTGAGAGTGAAAAGTGAATCATTAACAATTAGCTAGTGCAACAGGGGTAAGCCAAGACTGTCCAATGAAAATTGGAAAGTAGATTCACACTAGTTATCCAAGACCTATAAAAGAGCGGTTTCAGCAAAATAGGGCCAAAATGTTGCTCTAGTAGATTGGGTTGAGACTAGGGGATGAGATGAGCAGCCTAACAGGTAAGTTATTTTGTGAAGAGAATCAGAGAAGCAGCAAGGGGATGCGAGCTATAGTTTTTGTTTTGTTTTGTTTTGTTTTGTTTTGTGTGTGTGTGTATATATATATATATATATATATATATATAATGCTAGAGATACTAGAGAATGCTTTTAAGGGGAATGATTGACTTAAGAATGAAACACACACACGCACACACTTAGGTAGGTGTAAATAGAGTGCAATAGAATTGACATCGTTAAGAAATCATGGGTAAGTAGTATCCTGAGCTCCAGGTGGGGATGAGGTAAGGAGAGGGTAATATGTGTTTGATTGAAGCAACAATCTCTTCTGTAACGGGAGAGAAGGTAGAGAGCAAAGTTTGAAATCAAGGTAGGTCCGTAAATTCTAGAATTTTCAGATGAAAGTATTTTCTAAATGTGGCTTCTATTTTCCCAACAAGCAGAAGGCAAGGTTATTAGTTGGAAGAATTGCAGAAAAAATACGTAAAAAATTATTTATAGCAATAAGAAAGCAAATTATACAGTCATATTGACACTAATTCCCATTTCCCAGTTCCTCTAGAAGACCCATCGAAGTGCCTTCCAGACCCTGTTTTCTTTCTTTCTATGGTATGTTAGCTTGAATTTTGTAAAATTCACCTTATATTTCTGAAAACACAAGCCTATTTGCATATTATCATAAACTGGACCAGCAGAGCCAGGACTGTACATATATTTCTAAGCCATTTTGTCTTCACTGGGGTGAGCTTTGGGGATGACAATCTATTCCATTGTTGTTTTTTCCAAGCTGTCCTATTGGTGGTGGGAGGGGAATAATGGTGATCCTTGATATCAGCTATTCTTTTTGTGATACCTTTGAATTGAGTCCAAACATCCTTCTGTGTTTGCTAAGCTCTGAGACCCTGGGGAAACATTACAAAGATTCTTGACTCCTGAAAGTTTAAAGTGTTTAATAATTTATTATTCAACTCAAACTCACAGATCCTTTAACACAGGTACTTACATACTTTGAGTTTCCTGGGAAAAGATGAGTTTTGGTATTAGCTGGCACACAGTCTGTGCCAAATCAGTATTTCCCAGAAAGGGGGTTGAAAGAAGGCTGCCAACATTTTGTTGCTCCAGGTAAGTTTATTAAAATGTCATCATTCATAATTAACCTAATGACATGAAACAAAGAACATTTTAACACAAAATCAGAAAACACAAAATCTATCGTTGCTCTAGATTGAATACATTTAATTATTTCAAACTTACCACAGTTTTTATTTTGGAAACTAGCCCTAAACCAAACCTTCTCCAGTAGTATGACACTTTTGTTTTTAGTCTCCTATAAGTATCTTACTTCACTGCTTTCTATACTAATATTTTATGATGGTTTTGCCTATCTTTCATGCCAGTGTGTAAGTTCCTTGAATATGTAGAGTTTTGTATTATAATGTCAAACTCCCGTGCAGCATAAATGGCCCTTATAAATATGTTTTGAAAGAATTAAACTACAAATTAAAATCAAAATTTTAATTAGCCATCCAAATGACTCTAATTTGCTTGCTTCTTTTCCTTTAGAGAGACAAAATGTATGAAAGAGATTCATACAGAGTTTAGAACATTTTCTTATAGTTTATTTTCCTTATTTATAGTTTCTTTCCATGGCTAGAAACATGCTAGTCATATGCCATATATATTTGCCCCTGTCACCTTCTATTACCTGAAGAAAAGGTTTTTAATTTTTAGTTCATGTTCTTCAGATGCCATTAACAAGATTATTCAGTTGAACTAGCACATTTTGCATTGGTAATTATTAACACAGATGTAATAGCTTCTCTTTTGTCGGAGTAGCGCAGTCACTGCTTAAATATATTTGGCAATTTGTAGAGGCTAGTGTCCACATTTCTCAAAGCGAGATAAAAACAAAAACTTGATTTTTCAAAAATAGCAATAGACTACTGCATTTATTACCTAATAGATGCTAAATTCCTATCTTGGCATATATTATGATAATTGGCTTACGGAGACAATCCTTCTCATTAGGAATGTTGGGGTGATAATTGACAACTGTGATTATATTAATTTATGCTCTTGCATTAACTTTTGCTTGAATCATAACAGAAAACAACTCTAATTAATTTAAGACAATGCCTATTATACATTTTTTTGATTTGAGACAATAAACCAATTTGACACTTTTCCACAGAAAATGTCATGAATTAAATTAATGCATGATATTTGAATTTGTTCTTGTATGTTGATATGATTGTGCTTCTTTCTGACTTTTTTAAATGTTCCTGACTCTTTTTTCTAAATGCTTTATGTTTTTCTATCTTAATGCTGGGACCAGAAAACAAGAGTACAGGTTACAAGCCTTCAATCCATCATAACTGTGAAGCAGGTTCACTAGTAACCAATTTTAAGAAAGGACACTCACTGTGTGGAAGATAGCAAATACTGTCACCATGCCAACCACCAGGAACAGGAGTCAGAACACTTACATCCACTGCATCCTGGGCTGCAGTTTCACCAACAGACTATGTCTGGTGAGACAGAACACATTTACATGCAACAAGTTATATAAAGGAGATTTATTACTTACAGATAGGCAGCAAGGGACCAAAAAATGCCTACAATCCGTTGTGGACAGGTCTCCCAAGGGCTCAAAAAAACTGGCTGGGGCAGATTGAGTTTTGACTGTGCATGGCCCAATTGTACCACAGATGAGGAACCTGGAATGGCAGACTGCTTATATAACACAGTGGTCACAGGACTCACTGCACAAAACGTTGAAGGATACCTTGCTTCCAGAGGTGAGAAGAACAAAGTTTGGGCTGTCCCAGGACGTTTCTCTCTAAATCGAGGTGTTACATTCCCTATGAGGAAGAGGAAGAAGACTTGGGCTATTGGGGACAATTTTGCCTTAGGTCAGGGTTTTGCACTACCAGCACATTCTATAGTTATCTGAGAATTACAGACAAGAAAAAGACAGGAGAAATACTGAGTTAGCCAAGGTTGTCTGGAGACCATCAGGCAATAATCATTATGAAACACTGGTTTCATGCCCAAGTTCACATGGTCTCACAAGGGCAGTGATTTGGCTGTGCTTAGCCTAGCTCTAACATGAGAATCTGACAAGACTGAGCTCTCCCAGCAGGTCTATCCCTCCCGCCTGGGCTCATTACACAGCTATCCTTTCTCAATTGCTAGCACCACTCAGAGCAAGGCCAGGGAGCCGAACAGAAATACCCAGGTCTTAAGGCATTTCAGTATGTATATCAGGGAGACAAAGATATGGAACTAAGGTAGTTTTAGAGTTAATTCTATTGATGTTAACTTGGGGAACATCTTAAAAGTGTAAATGATTCCAGCATAGACGTCTTCTGTGTTTCAGTTTTCTTACCTTCCCAAATGCATTCTAGGTTTTATACTTAATAGCTTCATCCTGGAACTCTGTTAAAAATTACAGAAAATTATACTCTTCCACATAGATACCAAAAAGGAACTGAAAGATTGCTGCATTTTGAAGATTTTTTGACAGATTTTAGCACTCTTTCAGACATCAGTATTACAACATTGTGTAGATGTAGAAAATTGTTCTTTGCTTCCCATATAAGTTATGAAACTTGGATATCTTAGGGTGCAGTTAGTTTTTACGTTTTTTGATCTTAAAGTATTTACCAGGTTTCATTTTTTAAATGCTTGTACCTTTCTAATGAATATGCTTAGTGGATTCTAGACCTTGGAACTGTTCCATAAAAGGAAATGACATAATTTCCTGAGTGGGATGTATTGCCAGTTGATAAATAACAGCAGCATGCTCTTCTTCATACTGGTGTTCTCATGAAATCATAAAATTCCATCATAAAAAACAAAATGCAAATTAAATTTTGTTCCTCTTAATTATAAAATGTTTTCTGCTTTGAGCATTTCAAAGGCTGTCCATATTATAGTGTAGTTTACTTTGTTTCTTTGTTTTGTAAGTGTCAAGTATTGTGAACCCCAAATACCTGAGATGGGTCTTAGTTAATTTAGAAATATTTTTTTCTAGATCCTTGAGGAATCACCACACTGTTTTCCATAATGGTTGAACTAAGAACTAGATGTACCATATGACCCAGCCATCCCACTACTGGGTATATACCCAAAGGATTATAAATCATGCTGCTGTAAAGACACATGCATACATATGTTTATTGTGGCACTATTTACGATAGCAAAGTCTTGGAATCAACCCAAATGTCCATCTGTGACAGACTGGATTAAGAAAATGTGGCACATATACACCATGGAATATTATGCAGCCATAAAAAAGGATGAGTTTGCATCCTTTGTAGGAACATGGATGCAGCTGGAAACCATCATTCTTAGCAAACTATCACAAGAACAGAAAACCAAACACCGCATGTTCTCACTCACAGGTGGGAACTGAACAATGAGATCACTTGGACTTGGGAAGGGGAACATCACACATCGGGGCCTATCATGGGGAGGGAGGAGAGGGGAGGGATTGCATTGGGAGTTATACCTGATATAAACGACGAATTGATGGGTGCTGACGAGTTGATGGGTGCAGCACACCAACATGGCACAAGTATACATATGTAACAAACCTGCACGTTGTGCACATGTACCCTAGAACTGAAAGTATAATAAAAAAAAAAAATAATAAATGAAAAAATAAAGAAATTTTTTTTGCCCAACGTTAAGGATGCACCCATGATACAGCCTCAGGACATCCTGACCACATGTGCCCAAGGTAGCTGGGGCACAGCTTGGTTTTGCACATTTTAGGAAAACATGAGGCATCAATCAAAATATGTAAGATGGACAGCTGTTTGGTCCCGAAAGGTGGGACAACTCGAAAAGGGGAGGGGACTTCCAGATCATAGGTAGGTAAACGACGAAAGGTTGCATTCTTTTGAGTTTCTGATTAGTCTTTCACTGATTATGCAATTTACAGAAATTGTCACTCATGCTTTAGTCTGGTTTGGTGAAACAATAGGGCAAAGGGAGCAATCAGATAATACATTTGTCTCACGTGAGCAAAGGGATGACTTTGAGTTCTGTGTGTCCTTTGTCCAGGAGGAATTGCCTTGTGGGCAGATTGTGAGGGAGGTATGTGGCTTTTTTGTGTTTGCAGCTATCTTATTTAGGGATAAAATAGGAGGCATGTTTGCCCTATGTAGTTCCCAGCTTGATTGTTCCCTTTGGCTTAGTGATTTTGGGGGTCCTGATATTTATTTTCCTTTCACAGTACAAACCTCAAAAACATAACACCAAGTGAAAGAAGCCAGACACAAAAAACACAACATTGTACATTTTGTAAGATTTTATTTGGGCAAAATGTTCAGAAAAGGAAAATCTATAAGGAAAAAAGATTTTTGGTGGCCTACAGCTGGTAGTGAGCATGAAGAAGGACTACAAATGGGCATGTCATTTATTTCTAGGACAATGAAAATATTTAAAAATTAGACTGTTGTGATAAATTCTGTAAATATACTCAAAATCATTGAATTGTATACAACAATAAGTGTGTTTTATGGTAGCTAAATTATATATCAATCAAACTATTCAAAATGCTAAGTATTTCATCTAAGACTCATATGCATTATAACAAGGAAATTTGAGTTGTTCTTATAATATGAAAACTATTTAATAATGTCCAAATCTCTCTTATTTTGTCAATGGCTACCTGATATCTTTCAAAATTATTACAACAGTGTAGAATAAATACATCAATACAGGGCTAGTATATCACCAACACACAAACAGCTTTTATTAATATAACAATCACCTCTGGTGCTGAAGTAAGCCAAGGTTTCCCTCATAATTCTGGCTCTTCCCCAATAAAGCTTGAAGCACTTTCTTGTAAGGTGTAGACCAATTATATGGTTTGGCTCTGTGTTCTGCCCACATCTCATCTTGAATTGTAACCCCCATAATCCCCACATGTCAAGGGTAGAACCTAGAGGGAGGTGGATGATGGAGGCAGTTTATCCCATGCTATTCTCGTCATAGTGAGTGAGTTCTCATGAGATCTGATGGTTTTCTAAGTGTTTGACATTTCCTCCTACATACACTCCTTCTCTCCAGGCTCTTGCTTCCCCTTCACGTTTCTCCATGATTGTAAGTTTCCTGAGGTCTCCTGAGCCATGTGAAACTGTGAGTCAGTTAAACTTCTCTCCTTCATAAATTACCCAGTCTTGGGAATTTCCTTATAGCAGTGTGAAAATAGATACAACCAATCTTAGAGAAACTTCTTCAGCTGGTTAAGTAAATATTAGAGAAACTTCTTCAGCTGGTTAAGTAAATGTTGAAGAATTTGGAAAATCATAGGATGTATTGAAAGTGTACTTCTCAATATCTCCATTGTACTAAGAATCCAGAAAACTGGGATGTGGATCTGTGAGGTTTATTATTTAAGTTACAGACGCACCAAGGTGACAATACAGTAGAGCTTCCCTCCAAGGGATGTAAAGAACAGTAACAGATGAAGTCGCTTGGAACATCAGACAAATATTAATCACATTCACTTTGGGAAAAGCAATTTACCATACATATAACAGATATAGGGCTAATTCATTTTATGTACTAATAGGTTGTTAAAATTAATAATTAAGAAATAAAAATAAATGGTTTAAAAAGGGAGATAATGTGTCTGTTTTAGATTGTCTGCCAGGTAAAGTTACCCAGAACTTTATGCAGTGGGATTCTGAGCTCTGGTCATCTTGTTTTTGTTTGTTTAAAAACACATGCATCAGTCTAGCAATTACTATTTCCTTTAGAATTGAAGGAGTCCGATGTAATCAACTTTCCAGTAAGAAATTGGTTGCTACCATTGAGCTATGTTACTATGTCAAGGACTCAGCATTGATGTCTACTGCTGGTAGGTTACACACTCAGCAAATGCAGAAGATAGACTACCCTTAACCAGAAGAAGCTCACACTGTTGGACTCATGCATACCTTTCATCTCTAATAACATGGCTGTGATGTTCTTGTCTTATTGTGAATACACTCAGGATGGCTAAGGACAGAGACTGAGTGACATCTACTGGAGAAGAATTCTGTCTTCCTGTTTATGGAATACCTCCTCTACAGCAAATAATGCCTGGTGAGCATTGCACTTCCCTAGATTTATCCATATTCTCCTATCACAGAACATTCCTTTTCCGGTTCTCCTCTTCTACTCTCCCCAGAACTCTGAACCATCAATGGTCCAATGTGTTGATATTCACCAAAATCATTTTCATTCATTCTTTCGGTTAATCTCTACGTGGGTCCAGTCATCTTCAGTTCACAGTAACATTTTTTATTAGTCAGGGTTCTCTAGAGGGACAGTACTAATAGGACAGATGTATATATGAAAGGGAGTTTATTAAGGAGAATTGACTCTCATGATCACAAGATGAAGTCCCACAATACACTGTCTGCAAGCTGAGGAGCAAGGAAGCCGGTCTGAGTCCCAAAACCTCAAAAGCAGGGAAGCTACCAGTGCAGCCTTCAGTGAGTGTCCAAAGGCCCCAGAGTCCTTGGAAAACCACTTGTATAAGTCAAAGAGTCCAAAAGCAGAAGAACTTGGTGTCCGATGTTCGAGGGCAGGAAGCATCCAGCACGGGAGAAAGATGAAGGCTAGAAGACTTAGTTTAGCCTTTCCACATTCCTCTGTCTGCTTTTACTCTAGCCACAGTGGCAGCCTATTAGATGGTTGTCATCCAGACTGAGGGTGGGTCTGCCTCTTTCAGTCACTGATTCTAATGTTTATCTCCTTTGGCAACACTCTCACAGACATACCCAGGAATAATACTTTGCATCCTTCAATCCAATCAGGTTAACACTCAGTATTAACCATCACACATATTCAGTTGAATTTTCTTAAAATCAGACCTGGATTTTTTTCTTCTTCACTAGTTTTTCCAGGGAAACTACTCATGAGGCTATATGTGGGACTTGATGAAGAGACTTGAGTGTAACAGAGGTTAGTGAGAGTCTTGGTCACCCTTTGATGTTCTCTCAGACCTGCTTGAACTAGATCTTGCGTATACTGTTTTCATCATATAATGGACTACTGTGGAAATGGCTTGACCTAATCACTTGGGATAATTTATAAAACCCAGCTCATGATGAACAAATCTGGGCATAAAACCACTTGATGTCTTGTGAGAATACTCTTAGTTTCTACCCAAGCTCTGTAGGATTGGAGGAATTGCTTTTTATTTTTAAATTAAATGTTTTATTTTGATATGATTGTAAATTTACATAGAATTTAAAGAATTCATACAGGAAGATCCCCCTCTACCTTTTACAAAGTTTTCCTCAGTGATGACATTTTGCAAAACTGCAGTACAGTATCACAACAAGAATATGGAGATTGATTCAATCCACCAGTCTTACTCAGATTTTGTTAGCAGTGGAAGTTATCTGAAGTACATGGCACCAAATACGTTAGCAGTGGCAAATTTATTCTAACAGGTCTGCAGTAACCTCAATTCTTGCCTCCTCAGAAGAAAGAATTCAACCAAGGAGCATAAAGCAGAATGGAAGACCAAGCAAGCTTTAGAGCAGGAGAGAAAGTTTATTAAAAAGCTCTAGAGCAGGAATGAAAGGAAGGAAACAAAGTACTCTTGTAAGAGAGACAAGTGGGCGATTTGAAACAGAAGTGAAGGGCTGGACCTTTTGATTTGGGGTTTTATACGTTGGCATACTTCCGGGGTCTTGCATTACTTCTCCCTGCTCCTGAGATCTTACTGGGAAGTGGCTGATCATCAGTTTCAGGTGTTTTCTATTTTTAGAAGACTGCCTTTCCCTGATGCTGGCTGTGACCAGTTATTACTTAGAGAGACAGTTAACAACCGCCTGACCATCACCTGATGATCGCCTGTCACTCCTGGTGTGTGTTGGGGGCAGCCCTCTCCTACTACCTACCTACTGTAACAGTTTTATTAGTGGACTCTTCATTAGTTTAGTGAAGGGAGGGCCCAATATCCCAGGGGACATTGCCATCTGGTGGATTCTCTAGTCTTATATACTAAACCTATTCTAATATGCTTTTTTCTCTAAGTTTTCTGAAATGTTTCTTTATACTCTTCCAATAAGTTATGAAACTTTTAAACCACAATTACTGTAGCCCACAGATTATTCAAGAGTTCAAGATACCATTCTGTGAATGTATTAAACTCCTTGTCAACAAAACTGACAGGATTTGCTACATTATCTCAGACTCTTTTACTCTCCCATCAGAAAAACATAAATAAGTAAATAAAATTTTTGAAAAAATAATACATAAGCATGAACTTGATACTCTTACAGCACATGTTATATATATATATCCCATGAATATGTACATCCAAAGAAATAGTACAATGTTATTTTATATTTGCTATTAAATTGACATAAGCCCTATGACATTTGTTCATTCAGTATAAATTTTGTTGTGCAGAAGAACCTGATGCTGGGAATACAGCAGTGCAGAAGAACCTGATGCTGGGAATACAGCAGAGAGCAACACAGACAAATCTCTCTACTTTCATGCACCTTACACTGAAGTGAGCAATAGTCCATTAAAAACGATTAACATACGCAGCATATTACATGCTGATAAGTATAATAGAGAAAACCGCCTGTGAGGGAGTAGTGTTTCCAGGGAAGGTTTTAGTTAAATCGTGTTTCTAGGCAAATTAAATAGTGTTACCAGGGAAGGTTTTAGTCAAAAGAAGACATTCACAACAATCCTTTGATGAGCTGAGGGAATGGTCCTTGTAGATATCTGGGGTAGAGAGTGTTGCAGCCAGAAGACACAGGAAGTAAGATAACCCTGAGGAAGAAGTGTGACTTTCTGAATAAAAAAGCAAACGAGGCCAGTATGTCAATCCTGGGATAAGTAGCAGGGAGGGCCACAGGAGATAAGGGTCAGTGAGGTAATTCAAAACCACATTTCCTAGCAGGTTGCAGGTCACTATAAGTTGTACATTCACAACTTGGGGACCTTACCCCAAGTGAGATTTAAAAAAAAAAAACACATGGGAAGGTATTATGTGGACAAGTAAGATTATCTGACAGTATTTAAGGGGATCTCATTAATTCTGTATTGGAAAAGATTATAGGGTAGAAGTGGGGAACTATTAGTCATTAAAGTAATCCAGGTGTGGATCCACAGGTTAACTGTGACAGGGCTGACTATAGTGTTATAACTGGACTGCAGCTCCTAGGGCACAAAGCCAATGGCACTCTTTGAGATTGCTCAACACAGCAGTTGTGTGAGGAGTGGCTACACAGATTGTTCTACAATGTGATTTGTTGCTAATATTAAGTTTTTAAGAACTACTCACGTTGATTCATAAAACTCCAGTTCATTTTTTTAAATGGCTGAATATTATTCCATGGGATGAATATCTCTCTCTCTCCTCCCGCCCATTTGTGTCTATCTATCTATCTATCTATCTATCTATCTATCTATCTATCTATCTATATTTCTATATATATATCTATCTCCATTTGTGCATATATATATACATATATACACAAACAAACTTGGTAAATATTACATAAATACTATATTATATTACAATGATAGAGTTAACAGGGTGGCTTCTAGAGCATATTGAGAGTAACCTGAATCTTGGTTCTGTTTTTTACTAGTTTTGTGCTCTTAAAAAATTTGTATAATTACGCGGTGGCTCAAGCCTGTAATCCCAGCACTTTGGGAGGCCGAGACGGGCGGATCACGAGGTCAGGAGATCGAGACCATCCTGGCTAACATGGTGAAACCCCGTCTCTACTAAAAAAATACAAAAAACTAGCCGGGCGCGGTGGCGGGCGCCTGTAGTCCCAGCTACCCGGAGGCTGAGGCAGGAGAATGGCGTAAACCCGGGAGGCGGAGCTTGCAGTGAGCTGAGATCCGGCCACTGCACTCCAGCCTGGGCGACAGAGCGAGACTCCGTCTCAAAAAAAAAAAAAAAAAAAAAAAAAAAAATTTGTATAATTAAATTCTGTATCAGTTTTCTTCTCTTCAGAATGGGATTAATAATACCTTTTTTTTTTCAGGGATTTATAATGATTAAATAACTTAAATGCAAGTAAACAATGCAATGTTTTAGAAATGCAATTGCTTAATTGGACTAAATGCTATTATTATTAATTATGATTATTATTCCACTGATGGTGGTGTTATTTATCTATACCCTCCTGGATGGACTTTTATATTATCAATTTTGCACTATTTTAAACAACACTGACATAAACACTCTTTATAAGTGGCAATAAACATTGTATGAACTTTTGAACAAGATGTTCCTCCTTGGTATATATTCCTATATAGCCTATGCCACAGGGTAAGTCTATCTTCAATTTTCTGGATACCGTAAAATTGTTCTTCACTATAGTTGTAATTGCTTATACTCACACCAACAGTGTGTAAGACATAAAGTTAAGCTACAGCATTACCATCAATTGCTGTTGTCACACTTGGCACCACAAGATGGTAACCCACTGTTGTGTTTCCATAAATAGTAGCAAGGCCAAACACCTTTGTGTATTCTTGTGTCTTCTACTGAGAAACATCTGTTTATACATTTAGCTTATTTTTATTATTTGTGAATAATTTTTTATATATTGCAATTGTTATTTAAACATTTTTCTTGTTTATATTATAAACATCTACTAAGTTTCTGTGATTTGTCATTTAACTATGTTTACATTGCACTCTGTAGAACAGATTTGTGCTTTAAGTAAAAAAAGTAATAACATTAGAATTTTATACTTTTCTTAAATTTCAAATTTTAATTCACCTCAGATTTTATCTGTCTGTAGAATCACGTATTTATTTTTCTGATTTAATTTTTGGAGAAACTATTTTATATACTGTTTACAGAATAATCTTTTTTTAATCTAATGTGAAATGTGATCCATCAAATTCCCAAATACATTTGGTTGTATTTCTGTACTCCCAGTCTGTTTCGTTTATCTGCCTATTGATTAACTCATTTGTTAGTATATCAGTCCCAAATATTTTAATTGGCATTGTTTAATGAATAAGTTGTGGATCTGGTACACCTTTTTTTCTTAATTATCTCGAGTTTTCAGGTGATCATAGCCTCTTAATATCTTTATATATTTATTATTTCCTGTTTTTCCATTCTCATCACTGGATTTTTCTATTTTGGAGTGCCAGCTATTCTTGCTTTTTAATATATCAGTTGGGTATTTCTCTATGAACAATGGCAGCAACAAAACTAACATAGTTGACAAGTACAAGTCAATTTATTTAAAGCATATTAAAGGGCTCACACATTTTACAAAAGGCCAGAAGATAAGGCTGAGGAACAATCAGGATCAAAGAGATCTCCAAAAAGACAAGAAGTATGAAGCAGGAAGCCTATTACTGAGACAGCTTGAAGAACAGGCTGTTGAGCCCCTGCCTCTGCCAGTTCACCAGGCCCAGCGAGATGTATTCCATCATGTCCTATATTTCCTGTGCCATGTGCTTGAATCTGGTCTCATGGAAGAGCATGTTCTTTGGTGGTCTTTGGCTGCATTCTTTCTTTCTGTCTTTTCAATAGCTGGTAGAAGAAGGATTCAACACCACCTGTTGCTTCTATTGCTTCTGTAGCATCCTCTGCAGGAGGGTTGAAGATGAGGGAGAGCTCAAATGGGACCTTCTGAGGCTTTTGTTGTGGCACCTGAGCTTCATTTTGTAATTTGAAATTAAATATGCTGTTTCGGGTCCTCTGCATAGAGTCAGAAATGCATTTTATATAGTTGAAGATATAACCTGGATTTCAGATTCTATCCTATTTTTATCCACCTTCTGTCCACTCTATTCACAAACACTAAAAAATTTCCCCAGTCTGCAACTTCTTCCATAGTTAGTGTTATCAATTTTACAACCTCTCATTTTCACCCATGTGGACTTCTGACATAGTCTTTGAACTGACCTTTGTGCTTTCATTCCTCTTTATTCTGAAACCCATTTTCCACACAGCCTTCAAAATGACCTTTTAAAAATGCAAAACACATCATATCACTCTCCAATTTTTAATATACCTATGTCTTCCAATTCCACTTCAAATAAAACTCTGACTCTTCTGTGGTAAACATCAGCTGGATTGTTACTTATTTCTAAGCTTATTTTCTCTCGGTTTTACCCTTGCACAGACCAATCTTGACAGGAAACATGATGAACCTGTTTTCTGCCCAGGTCTTTTGTTCGTCTTCTGGCCTCTGCTTGGATAACTCTCCCTCCTGATCTTTTCCCACCTGGCTCCTCCTCATCATTCTGGCTATAATTCAAATATCTTTTCCACAGAGACACCTGACTACCCTGTCTAATGGTGCCCATTTTCTCACCCCAGTTACTCTCCATCACATTATTCTTAATGATATAGTTCAATCATTTATCATGACATGACATAATTTTATGTTCTATATTCTTATGCTATGTATCTCTCACATACTAGAGTTTAAACTACGTAAGAGTAGAGATTTGTGCTGGAACATTTTTATGACTAATGTTAATGTCTGGAATAGTTGCTACTACCTAGAAAGCACTCAGTAATGCTACGTTGAATGAATAAACGAATGAATGAATGAATGAACAAATAAATAAATATCTGGAGGCTAATTCTTATGCTTCTGTTATAGGCAACCCTTGTCTTTGTAGATGCTGCCTGTTTGGTATTACCCTTTTTAGCTGATATTTCCACTAACAGACACCATCAGAACTCAGAAAAGAATCACAGAGGAGAGAAAGGTATAATTTGTTCTTATATCACTCCGTACCCCTATTCTACTTTGCTCCAAGTAGCAAGGAATTTTGGACAATCTGAATGTTTATTTACCTTTCTTTCTCACTCAGTACTCCATCTTCTGTTCAGAGCTGGGGGCAGACAGCCTATGCCAGAATATTATTTTTCTTTCTTAGCTGTGATTTTTAAAAAAATTCACAGCATGTAGTTATGATCCTGTTTATTTGGCTGTTTGATATCTTTTTTTTTTTTTTGGCTTTTGTATGAATTTCAACAGTTATTGGAATAAGAAATTCCAATCTGTTTCATTTTACCATCTGTTGATAGAATCTCAAATTTTGTTTTGAAGTTTAAAAGATTATAAAACTGAAGACATTTCACTATATGAGAGTGAGTGTGTGTGTTCATATAGATGGAAATAATCCTGAGAGAACGTAACTCATCATGACTAATGAAATCTTAAAATATAATAAAATCACATGAACACTTCCATCAGACATTTAAAATTTTTAAAGACATACTTCACAACAATTATTAAATTTTCTTCTAGCTACATAGTTTTCATTTTCAGACATCATCAGAAAATCTCCTCATATGTTTTATGTATTTATTTTATATTTTCTTGCTTTTACATAATTTTTCAAATATTGTTGTGCTAGGGCTGGGTGCATTGGCTCACATCTGTAATCCCTGAACTTTGGAAGGCCAAGATGGGTGGATTGTCAAGACCAGCCTGACCAATATGCTGAAACCCCATCTCTACTAAAAATACAAAAATTAGCTGGGCGTGGTGGCTGGCGCTTGTAATCCCAGATACTCAGGAGATTGAGGCAGGAGAATCACTTGAGCCTGGGAGGCGGAGGTTGTAGTGAGCGGAGATCGTGCCACTGTACTTCAGCCTGGGCGACAAAGCGAGACTTTGTCCCTCCCACCAGAAAAAAACAAAAAAAATTTTGTACTAGCCATAAGCTAAATGATTACTACAATTTCTCTTAACTTAAAATAATTACTGTCAACATTTATATGAGTTTTTTAAATACTTTAATTTTGTAAATTTACTTTGGCATTATTTGTATGGAAATTTATAAAGCTTTCCATCTATAAAATAAACAACATCATTTCAAGGCAAAAACTTGAAATTTAAATCCTTGTTGTTTGAGTCAAACAATCTTTAAGCATTGGGGACCCGGCTTTAAATAAAGGCATGAAGTGTATAAATGCTCAGTCAGCTTAGCACTAAATACTCTAAGGCTCACAAAATTATTACTAGTAACTAAACATCTGGCCTCTTTGATATAACAATTAAAAATTCTAACTTTTTCAAATTTGGCATGTTATATAATACGGTGGTTAATCATCTTCAACTAAAACCAGATATCTTTTAAGTTCAAATCTAACAAATCTTATGTGAATTTACCTGTAAGAAAACAGGTGTTAGCCGGGCGCGGTGGCTCACACCTGTAATTCCAGCACTTTGGGAGACCGAGGCGGTAGGATCACGAGGTCAGGAGATCGAGATCATGCTGGCTAACATGGTGAAACCCCGTCTCTACTAAAAATACAAAAAGTTAGCAGGGCGTGGTGGTGGGTGCCTGTAGTCCCAGCTACTTGGGAGGCTGAGGCAGGAGAAAGGCATGAACCCAGGAGGCGGAGCTTGCAGTGAGCCGAGTTCGCGCCACTGCACACTCCAGCCTGGGGGACAGAACGAGACTCCGTCTTAGGAAAAAAAAAAAAAAAAAAGAAAAAGAAAAAGAAAACAGGTGTTATTCATCTACGAATTATTTATCTAAGTGTATGATAAAATTAGGCAATAAAAAAGTGTCTGTTAAAATAAAATTATACCAGATTAAAAAGATTTTAAAAATTGTTTTAGAGTGATTGCATTAACAGCCTCAATTGTTTCCCTCTTTCTGTGTCCATGTACTTTGCGATATGATTTTGCCATTCATCTTATTGAAGAATTAGTGTCCTTCATTCCTTCAACTTGGACTGATTTTGTGATTTACGCTATCACAGAGATTGTAGCCGAAATGATATACCAGTTCTGAGCCTATGCCTGAAGAAGTTTTGCATATTTTCTCTTGTGCTCTTATGCCTCCCCTATTCTTATGTGTGAACATTATGCGTCAACTTGCTGGGCCATGAGAAGCTGCAGCAGGACCTCTACTGGCTTTTCAGACTATAAGCCTAACCTGCAGATTTTGAACTTGGTATCCTCCATAATCTTGTGAGTCAATTCCTTAGAATAAATTGTTTTCTCTGCATATATACATGTACACATACTATTGATTCAGTTTCTCTAGAGAACAGTAATTAAGATACCATGAGAACCTATTGGACGATAAAACACAAGTTGAGGGGAGTTGCCATATTGGCCCTACCGAAAGCCAGTATAGACTAATCAGTAACCAATTAATCCAGTCAAGATGACAGGATCTCCTGACTCCAGGTGATTTTCAATGTAAGAGCAAGAAACATTTTTTCTGCAAGCCGATAGAATTTTTATGTGGTTATACAGCAGTATTATAACAATAAATTACTTCTAATTATTAAACCCTTTTTAAAACTCAAAAAATATAGTTTTTTTTTGGGATTTCAACAGGGCATTGTTTACTAAATGAGTAACAGATATATTTTGTTCACATTTTTAACAGAAGCATATTTCTGAAGTTTTGTCAACTCATTATTAATGACAACTGAATCTTTGAAAATTATCACCATATTTATAATTTAAATATGATCACTCAGACAGTAACTCTAGAGAAGTAAAGTCATTTACATTTAGTTATAGTCATCTGAAAGCTACTTAAAATTATTCAGAACTGAATTCAAACACTTTTGACTACAGTTCTCAATAGAGATGGAAGAGAATTTTTGATAGAAAGGATTCCTGATGACGTAAACACTTGTTTGACCCATTTTACTCATTGCTATGTTTCATAAAAGATCTACAACTCATAGAACTAAATGCTTAAAAAGGTAATGAAACATTTAGATACTACAAGTTTCTTACTTATTCCTAACGGCTAAAGAGAGTAAGTTTTATCGTAACTAAAACTGTCCATCACAAATAACTTTAGTTAAACCAAAAAAGCCTGAAAATTAGGGGAAACTTTATAAAAACAAACTTATTTAATTTAAGATAAAATCAATTTTAATTTTTTCGTCAGCTTACACACACACACACACACACACAAATACACATTCTGGTGTGTGTGTA